>NC_137074.1:7500-12500 GCF_951640355.1 Cnephaeus nilssonii | reverse complement strand
TAGGGTTAGGGTTAGGGTTAGGGTTAGGGTTAGGGTTAGGGTTAGGGTTAGGGTTAGGGTTAGGGTTAGGGTTAGGGTTAGGGTTAGGGTTAGGGTTAGGGTTAGGGTTAGGGTTAGGGTTAGGGTTAGGGTTAGGGTTAGGGTTAGGGTTAGGGTTAGGGTTAGGGTTAGGGTTAGGGTTAGGGTTAGGGTTAGGGTTAGGGTTAGGGTTAGGGTTAGGGTTAGGGTTAGGGTTAGGGTTAGGGTTAGGGTTAGGGTTAGGGTTAGGGTTAGGGTTAGGGTTAGGGTTAGGGTTAGGGTTAGGGTTAGGGTTAGGGTTAGGGTTAGGGTTAGGGTTAGGGTTAGGGTTAGGGTTAGGGTTAGGGTTAGGGTTAGGGTTAGGGTTAGGGTTAGGGTTAGGGTTAGGGTTAGGGTTAGGGTTAGGGTTAGGGTTAGGGTTAGGGTTAGGGTTAGGGTTAGGGTTAGGGTTAGGGTTAGGGTTAGGGTTAGGGTTAGGGTTAGGGTTAGGGTTAGGGTTAGGGTTAGGGTTAGGGTTAGGGTTAGGGTTAGGGTTAGGGTTAGGGTTAGGGTTAGGGTTAGGGTTAGGGTTAGGGTTAGGGTTAGGGTTAGGGTTAGGGTTAGGGTTAGGGTTAGGGTTAGGGTTAGGGTTAGGGTTAGGGTTAGGGTTAGGGTTAGGGTTAGGGTTAGGGTTAGGGTTAGGGTTAGGGTTAGGGTTAGGGTTAGGGTTAGGGTTAGGGTTAGGGTTAGGGTTAGGGTTAGGGTTAGGGTTAGGGTTAGGGTTAGGGTTAGGGTTAGGGTTAGGGTTAGGGTTAGGGTTAGGGTTAGGGTTAGGGTTAGGGTTAGGGTTAGGGTTAGGGTTAGGGTTAGGGTTAGGGTTAGGGTTAGGGTTAGGGTTAGGGTTAGGGTTAGGGTTAGGGTTAGGGTTAGGGTTAGGGTTAGGGTTAGGGTTAGGGTTAGGGTTAGGGTTAGGGTTAGGGTTAGGGTTAGGGTTAGGGTTAGGGTTAGGGTTAGGGTTAGGGTTAGGGTTAGGGTTAGGGTTAGGGTTAGGGTTAGGGTTAGGGTTAGGGTTAGGGTTAGGGTTAGGGTTAGGGTTAGGGTTAGGGTTAGGGTTAGGGTTAGGGTTAGGGTTAGGGTTAGGGTTAGGGTTAGGGTTAGGGTTAGGGTTAGGGTTAGGGTTAGGGTTAGGGTTAGGGTTAGGGTTAGGGTTAGGGTTAGGGTTAGGGTTAGGGTTAGGGTTAGGGTTAGGGTTAGGGTTAGGGTTAGGGTTAGGGTTAGGGTTAGGGTTAGGGTTAGGGTTAGGGTTAGGGTTAGGGTTAGGGTTAGGGTTAGGGTTAGGGTTAGGGTTAGGGTTAGGGTTAGGGTTAGGGTTAGGGTTAGGGTTAGGGTTAGGGTTAGGGTTAGGGTTAGGGTTAGGGTTAGGGTTAGGGTTAGGGTTAGGGTTAGGGTTAGGGTTAGGGTTAGGGTTAGGGTTAGGGTTAGGGTTAGGGTTAGGGTTAGGGTTAGGGTTAGGGTTAGGGTTAGGGTTAGGGTTAGGGTTAGGGTTAGGGTTAGGGTTAGGGTTAGGGTTAGGGTTAGGGTTAGGGTTAGGGTTAGGGTTAGGGTTAGGGTTAGGGTTAGGGTTAGGGTTAGGGTTAGGGTTAGGGTTAGGGTTAGGGTTAGGGTTAGGGTTAGGGTTAGGGTTAGGGTTAGGGTTAGGGTTAGGGTTAGGGTTAGGGTTAGGGTTAGGGTTAGGGTTAGGGTTAGGGTTAGGGTTAGGGTTAGGGTTAGGGTTAGGGTTAGGGTTAGGGTTAGGGTTAGGGTTAGGGTTAGGGTTAGGGTTAGGGTTAGGGTTAGGGTTAGGGTTAGGGTTAGGGTTAGGGTTAGGGTTAGGGTTAGGGTTAGGGTTAGGGTTAGGGTTAGGGTTAGGGTTAGGGTTAGGGTTAGGGTTAGGGTTAGGGTTAGGGTTAGGGTTAGGGTTAGGGTTAGGGTTAGGGTTAGGGTTAGGGTTAGGGTTAGGGTTAGGGTTAGGGTTAGGGTTAGGGTTAGGGTTAGGGTTAGGGTTAGGGTTAGGGTTAGGGTTAGGGTTAGGGTTAGGGTTAGGGTTAGGGTTAGGGTTAGGGTTAGGGTTAGGGTTAGGGTTAGGGTTAGGGTTAGGGTTAGGGTTAGGGTTAGGGTTAGGGTTAGGGTTAGGGTTAGGGTTAGGGTTAGGGTTAGGGTTAGGGTTAGGGTTAGGGTTAGGGTTAGGGTTAGGGTTAGGGTTAGGGTTAGGGTTAGGGTTAGGGTTAGGGTTAGGGTTAGGGTTAGGGTTAGGGTTAGGGTTAGGGTTAGGGTTAGGGTTAGGGTTAGGGTTAGGGTTAGGGTTAGGGTTAGGGTTAGGGTTAGGGTTAGGGTTAGGGTTAGGGTTAGGGTTAGGGTTAGGGTTAGGGTTAGGGTTAGGGTTAGGGTTAGGGTTAGGGTTAGGGTTAGGGTTAGGGTTAGGGTTAGGGTTAGGGTTAGGGTTAGGGTTAGGGTTAGGGTTAGGGTTAGGGTTAGGGTTAGGGTTAGGGTTAGGGTTAGGGTTAGGGTTAGGGTTAGGGTTAGGGTTAGGGTTAGGGTTAGGGTTAGGGTTAGGGTTAGGGTTAGGGTTAGGGTTAGGGTTAGGGTTAGGGTTAGGGTTAGGGTTAGGGTTAGGGTTAGGGTTAGGGTTAGGGTTAGGGTTAGGGTTAGGGTTAGGGTTAGGGTTAGGGTTAGGGTTAGGGTTAGGGTTAGGGTTAGGGTTAGGGTTAGGGTTAGGGTTAGGGTTAGGGTTAGGGTTAGGGTTAGGGTTAGGGTTAGGGTTAGGGTTAGGGTTAGGGTTAGGGTTAGGGTTAGGGTTAGGGTTAGGGTTAGGGTTAGGGTTAGGGTTAGGGTTAGGGTTAGGGTTAGGGTTAGGGTTAGGGTTAGGGTTAGGGTTAGGGTTAGGGTTAGGGTTAGGGTTAGGGTTAGGGTTAGGGTTAGGGTTAGGGTTAGGGTTAGGGTTAGGGTTAGGGTTAGGGTTAGGGTTAGGGTTAGGGTTAGGGTTAGGGTTAGGGTTAGGGTTAGGGTTAGGGTTAGGGTTAGGGTTAGGGTTAGGGTTAGGGTTAGGGTTAGGGTTAGGGTTAGGGTTAGGGTTAGGGTTAGGGTTAGGGTTAGGGTTAGGGTTAGGGTTAGGGTTAGGGTTAGGGTTAGGGTTAGGGTTAGGGTTAGGGTTAGGGTTAGGGTTAGGGTTAGGGTTAGGGTTAGGGTTAGGGTTAGGGTTAGGGTTAGGGTTAGGGTTAGGGTTAGGGTTAGGGTTAGGGTTAGGGTTAGGGTTAGGGTTAGGGTTAGGGTTAGGGTTAGGGTTAGGGTTAGGGTTAGGGTTAGGGTTAGGGTTAGGGTTAGGGTTAGGGTTAGGGTTAGGGTTAGGGTTAGGGTTAGGGTTAGGGTTAGGGTTAGGGTTAGGGTTAGGGTTAGGGTTAGGGTTAGGGTTAGGGTTAGGGTTAGGGTTAGGGTTAGGGTTAGGGTTAGGGTTAGGGTTAGGGTTAGGGTTAGGGTTAGGGTTAGGGTTAGGGTTAGGGTTAGGGTTAGGGTTAGGGTTAGGGTTAGGGTTAGGGTTAGGGTTAGGGTTAGGGTTAGGGTTAGGGTTAGGGTTAGGGTTAGGGTTAGGGTTAGGGTTAGGGTTAGGGTTAGGGTTAGGGTTAGGGTTAGGGTTAGGGTTAGGGTTAGGGTTAGGGTTAGGGTTAGGGTTAGGGTTAGGGTTAGGGTTAGGGTTAGGGTTAGGGTTAGGGTTAGGGTTAGGGTTAGGGTTAGGGTTAGGGTTAGGGTTAGGGTTAGGGTTAGGGTTAGGGTTAGGGTTAGGGTTAGGGTTAGGGTTAGGGTTAGGGTTAGGGTTAGGGTTAGGGTTAGGGTTAGGGTTAGGGTTAGGGTTAGGGTTAGGGTTAGGGTTAGGGTTAGGGTTAGGGTTAGGGTTAGGGTTAGGGTTAGGGTTAGGGTTAGGGTTAGGGTTAGGGTTAGGGTTAGGGTTAGGGTTAGGGTTAGGGTTAGGGTTAGGGTTAGGGTTAGGGTTAGGGTTAGGGTTAGGGTTAGGGTTAGGGTTAGGGTTAGGGTTAGGGTTAGGGTTAGGGTTAGGGTTAGGGTTAGGGTTAGGGTTAGGGTTAGGGTTAGGGTTAGGGTTAGGGTTAGGGTTAGGGTTAGGGTTAGGGTTAGGGTTAGGGTTAGGGTTAGGGTTAGGGTTAGGGTTAGGGTTAGGGTTAGGGTTAGGGTTAGGGTTAGGGTTAGGGTTAGGGTTAGGGTTAGGGTTAGGGTTAGGGTTAGGGTTAGGGTTAGGGTTAGGGTTAGGGTTAGGGTTAGGGTTAGGGTTAGGGTTAGGGTTAGGGTTAGGGTTAGGGTTAGGGTTAGGGTTAGGGTTAGGGTTAGGGTTAGGGTTAGGGTTAGGGTTAGGGTTAGGGTTAGGGTTAGGGTTAGGGTTAGGGTTAGGGTTAGGGTTAGGGTTAGGGTTAGGGTTAGGGTTAGGGTTAGGGTTAGGGTTAGGGTTAGGGTTAGGGTTAGGGTTAGGGTTGGGTTAGGGTTAGGGTTAGGGTTAGGGTTAGGGTTAGGGTTAGGGTTAGGGTTAGGGTTAGGGTTAGGGTTAGGGTTAGGGTTAGGGTTAGGGTTAGGGTTAGGGTTAGGGTTAGGGTTAGGGTTAGGGTTAGGGTTAGGGTTAGGGTTAGGGTTAGGGTTAGGGTTAGGGTTAGGGTTAGGGTTAGGGTTAGGGTTAGGGTTAGGGTTAGGGTTAGGGTTAGGGTTAGGGTTAGGGTTAGGGTTAGGGTTAGGGTTAGGGTTAGGGTTAGGGTTAGGGTTAGGGTTAGGGTTAGGGTTAGGGTTAGGGTTAGGGTTAGGGTTAGGGTTAGGGTTAGGGTTAGGGTTAGGGTTAGGGTTAGGGTTAGGGTTAGGGTTAGGGTTAGGGTTAGGGTTAGGGTTAGGGTTAGGGTTAGGGTTAGGGTTAGGGTTAGGGTTAGGGTTAGGGTTAGGGTTAGGGTTAGGGTTAGGGTTAGGGTTAGGGTTAG
>NC_137073.1:115443671-115448019 GCF_951640355.1 Cnephaeus nilssonii | reverse complement strand
CCCTAACCCTAACCCTAACCCTAACCCTAACCCTAACCCTAACCCTAACCCTAACCCTAACCCTAACCCTAACCCTAACCCTAACCCTAACCCTAACCCTAACCCTAACCCTAACCCTAACCCTAACCCTAACCCTAACCCTAACCCTAACCCTAACCCAACCCTAACCCTAACCCTAACCCTAACCCTAACCCTAACCCTAACCCTAACCCTAACCCTAACCCTAACCCTAACCCTAACCCTAACCCTAACCCTAACCCTAACCCTAACCCTAACCCTAACCCTAACCCTAACCCTAACCCTAACCCTAACCCTAACCCTAACCCTAACCCTAACCCTAACCCTAACCCTAACCCTAACCCTAACCCTAACCCTAACCCTAACCCTAACCCTAACCCTAACCCTAACCCTAACCCTAACCCTAACCCTAACCCTAACCCTAACCCTAACCCTAACCCTAACCCTAACCCTAACCCTAACCCTAACCCTAACCCTAACCCTAACCCTAACCCTAACCCTAACCCTAACCCTAACCCTAACCCTAACCCTAACCCTAACCCTAACCCTAACCCTAACCCTAACCCTAACCCTAACCCTAACCCTAACCCTAACCCTAACCCTAACCCTAACCCTAACCCTAACCCTAACCCTAACCCTAACCCTAACCCTAACCCTAACCCTAACCCTAACCCTAACCCTAACCCTAACCCTAACCCTAACCCTAACCCTAACCCTAACCCTAACCCTAACCCTAACCCTAACCCTAACCCTAACCCTAACCCTAACCCTAACCCTAACCCTAACCCTAACCCTAACCCTAACCCTAACCCTAACCCTAACCCTAACCCTAACCCTAACCCTAACCCTAACCCTAACCCTAACCCTAACCCTAACCCTAACCCTAACCCTAACCCTAACCCTAACCCTAACCCTAACCCTAACCCTAACCCTAACCCTAACCCTAACCCTAACCCTAACCCTAACCCTAACCCTAACCCTAACCCTAACCCTAACCCTAACCCTAACCCTAACCCTAACCCTAACCCTAACCCTAACCCTAACCCTAACCCTAACCCTAACCCTAACCCTAACCCTAACCCTAACCCTAACCCTAACCCTAACCCTAACCCTAACCCTAACCCTAACCCTAACCCTAACCCTAACCCTAACCCTAACCCTAACCCTAACCCTAACCCTAACCCTAACCCTAACCCTAACCCTAACCCTAACCCTAACCCTAACCCTAACCCTAACCCTAACCCTAACCCTAACCCTAACCCTAACCCTAACCCTAACCCTAACCCTAACCCTAACCCTAACCCTAACCCTAACCCTAACCCTAACCCTAACCCTAACCCTAACCCTAACCCTAACCCTAACCCTAACCCTAACCCTAACCCTAACCCTAACCCTAACCCTAACCCTAACCCTAACCCTAACCCTAACCCTAACCCTAACCCTAACCCTAACCCTAACCCTAACCCTAACCCTAACCCTAACCCTAACCCTAACCCTAACCCTAACCCTAACCCTAACCCTAACCCTAACCCTAACCCTAACCCTAACCCTAACCCTAACCCTAACCCTAACCCTAACCCTAACCCTAACCCTAACCCTAACCCTAACCCTAACCCTAACCCTAACCCTAACCCTAACCCTAACCCTAACCCTAACCCTAACCCTAACCCTAACCCTAACCCTAACCCTAACCCTAACCCTAACCCTAACCCTAACCCTAACCCTAACCCTAACCCTAACCCTAACCCTAACCCTAACCCTAACCCTAACCCTAACCCTAACCCTAACCCTAACCCTAACCCTAACCCTAACCCTAACCCTAACCCTAACCCTAACCCTAACCCTAACCCTAACCCTAACCCTAACCCTAACCCTAACCCTAACCCTAACCCTAACCCTAACCCTAACCCTAACCCTAACCCTAACCCTAACCCTAACCCTAACCCTAACCCTAACCCTAACCCTAACCCTAACCCTAACCCTAACCCTAACCCTAACCCTAACCCTAACCCTAACCCTAACCCTAACCCTAACCCTAACCCTAACCCTAACCCTAACCCTAACCCTAACCCTAACCCTAACCCTAACCCTAACCCTAACCCTAACCCTAACCCTAACCCTAACCCTAACCCTAACCCTAACCCTAACCCTAACCCTAACCCTAACCCTAACCCTAACCCTAACCCTAACCCTAACCCTAACCCTAACCCTAACCCTAACCCTAACCCTAACCCTAACCCTAACCCTAACCCTAACCCTAACCCTAACCCTAACCCTAACCCTAACCCTAACCCTAACCCTAACCCTAACCCTAACCCTAACCCTAACCCTAACCCTAACCCTAACCCTAACCCTAACCCTAACCCTAACCCTAACCCTAACCCTAACCCTAACCCTAACCCTAACCCTAACCCTAACCCTAACCCTAACCCTAACCCTAACCCTAACCCTAACCCTAACCCTAACCCTAACCCTAACCCTAACCCTAACCCTAACCCTAACCCTAACCCTAACCCTAACCCTAACCCTAACCCTAACCCTAACCCTAACCCTAACCCTAACCCTAACCCTAACCCTAACCCTAACCCTAACCCTAACCCTAACCCTAACCCTAACCCTAACCCTAACCCTAACCCTAACCCTAACCCTAACCCTAACCCTAACCCTAACCCTAACCCTAACCCTAACCCTAACCCTAACCCTAACCCTAACCCTAACCCTAACCCTAACCCTAACCCTAACCCTAACCCTAACCCTAACCCTAACCCTAACCCTAACCCTAACCCTAACCCTAACCCTAACCCTAACCCTAACCCTAACCCTAACCCTAACCCTAACCCTAACCCTAACCCTAACCCTAACCCTAACCCTAACCCTAACCCTAACCCTAACCCTAACCCTAACCCTAACCCTAACCCTAACCCTAACCCTAACCCTAACCCTAACCCTAACCCTAACCCTAACCCTAACCCTAACCCTAACCCTAACCCTAACCCTAACCCTAACCCTAACCCTAACCCTAACCCTAACCCTAACCCTAACCCTAACCCTAACCCTAACCCTAACCCTAACCCTAACCCTAACCCTAACCCTAACCCTAACCCTAACCCTAACCCTAACCCTAACCCTAACCCTAACCCTAACCCTAACCCTAACCCTAACCCTAACCCTAACCCTAACCCTAACCCTAACCCTAACCCTAACCCTAACCCTAACCCTAACCCTAACCCTAACCCTAACCCTAACCCTAACCCTAACCCTAACCCTAACCCTAACCCTAACCCTAACCCTAACCCTAACCCTAACCCTAACCCTAACCCTAACCCTAACCCTAACCCTAACCCTAACCCTAACCCTAACCCTAACCCTAACCCTAACCCTAACCCTAACCCTAACCCTAACCCTAACCCTAACCCTAACCCTAACCCTAACCCTAACCCTAACCCTAACCCTAACCCTAACCCTAACCCTAACCCTAACCCTAACCCTAACCCTAACCCTAACCCTAACCCTAACCCTAACCCTAACCCTAACCCTAACCCTAACCCTAACCCTAACCCTAACCCTAACCCTAACCCTAACCCTAACCCTAACCCTAACCCTAACCCTAACCCTAACCCTAACCCTAACCCTAACCCTAACCCTAACCCTAACCCTAACCCTAACCCTAACCCTAACCCTAACCCTAACCCTAACCCTAACCCTAACCCTAACCCTAACCCTAACCCTAACCCTAACCCTAACCCTAACCCTAACCCTAACCCTAACCCTAACCCTAACCCTAACCCTAACCCTAACCCTAACCCTAACCCTAACCCTAACCCTAACCCTAACCCTAACCCTAACCCTAACCCTAACCCTAACCCTAACCCTAACCCTAACCCTAACCCTAACCCTAACCCTAACCCTAACCCTAACCCTAACCCTAACCCTAACCCTAACCCTAACCCTAACCCTAACCCTAACCCTAACCCTAACCCTAACCCTAACCCTAACCCTAACCCTAACCCTAACCCTAACCCTAACCCTAACCCTAACCCTAACCCTAACCCTAACCCTAACCCTAACCCTAACCCTAACCCTAACCCTAACCCTAACCCTAACCCTAACCCTAACCCTAACCCTAACCCTAACCCTAACCCTAACCCTAACCCTAACCCTAACCCTAACCCTAACCCTAACCCTAACCCTAACCCTAACCCTAACCCTAACCCTAACCCTAACCCTAACCCTAACCCTAACCCTAACCCTAACCCTAACCCTAACCCTAACCCTAACCCTAACCCTAACCCTAACCCTAACCCTAACCCTAACCCTAACCCTAACCCTA
>NC_137073.1:114628671-114753671 GCF_951640355.1 Cnephaeus nilssonii | reverse complement strand
CAGCAGAACGCGGTCTCCCCACCTCCCCTCGTCACTGCCGTCTCATCAGCAGAGTCTGTTAGAGTTCCACTAAAACCCACTTCTGGTCACGGTTACAATGGTTTTCTCACGTTGGGAGTCTGAACAGTGGCATCCGTTCGGTTATTTTGATATTCGTTTGGGGGGGGGGTGTTAGGAAATAATGTGCAGAACAAAAGAAATGACGCAGGGATCATAAAAACCAAACCAGCGTCCAGCTGTGTTGTAATCGTGAGAGAAATCAAACCCCCTCCCACGGGCGTTCTTGTCCGCCGTCCAACCAGTTCCTTGGAACAGAATAAACCAGCAGAGGGATCGGACTTGCAATCCACTCTCTGGCATGTCCCCAACATGCAACTATGTTAATGGAAGAAGGATTCCAATTTTTAGAGCAAAATTACACTGAAAATAAATCAAACTTCAATGAACAACTACACAAGAACGAAGGAGTTGAAACGGAATATGTACCAGGACATTTGAGACTGAACTGACTTGAAACAAAGCTGGAAAAAAAGATAAAAAAATAGCTGTTTCTCCAGCAAGCGTGTTCCCCAATCTCTGTTCTAAAATAAGGCCGGTGCCGAGCGGCCGCTACCTTCTGTTTCCTGTTGGCGAGCAGAGAACACGGGTTTACCTGTGAGCAGATGGGCCAGGGGGACAAGGCTTTGGCGGGCACGTCCAGGTCTGTGTTTAAGAAGAAAGAAGAATCGCACGGCTGGGGGCCTCGGGCAGCGTCTCCTGTTCATGAAATTCCCCTTTTCACCGAACAGAAGAGCAGGCTATAAATATTTGTAACAGCATTTTTTAGATAACCTGGCCAAAAAAGAGAAAAAAGAGGTTTTTGGAAACAAGTTAACCTGTAAGTGGATTTATATAAATCATCAATTGTCGTGTATAGTTGATAAGCAGCTTTCATTTGTAACAGTTTGTGGCAATTGGGGGAAAAAATCTGTGATTGTGGAAGTGAATGATGCTATAAATACAAAGAGAAAAAAAATATTAAAAACGTATTTTCTAAAAAAACATAAAAAGGAACAAGGTAGAAAGATGGATTTTTGTCTTCCTTTGAAATGGGCAGATGGGCCCGTGGTACAATCTTCTCTTTATCGCTGGGGCAAGTTGCAGGGCACCCACGCCCATCTGGTTGGCCCAAAACACAAGCGCCAGGTCCTGTACCGCGAGGACATCACGCTTTTGGCCCAAAGTAAAGGTTTGTAGACCAGAGCAGCCGGCTGTGATGTCAGAGGTGATGATATGATGTGCCGATGCTATTTTTTTAAAATTAAAAATGAAAACATTGAAAACTACACTAATAAAAGAGAAAGATGCAAATTGACCGTACCTTCGCGATGCCCACCAGCCAACCAGGAGTGAGTATGCAAATTAAACCAACAAAGATGGTGGGTTGATTTGCATACGCAGGCACCGAGCAGCCGGGGCGTTCCGCAGGCGTTCCGCACCACCCCAGCAGCTCCGGGCCTCTGGGCAGCGTGGGAAGGCGGAAAGGTGGCTCCGGCCAGAGCAAAGGCGGTGCCGGCAGCCAGGGGAAGGAAGGCCCGTTCTTGCACGAATCTTCGTGCATCGGGCCTCTAGTTATGGTATAAAACACACACAACATAAAATTACGTCTTAACCATTTTCACGTAGACAGTTCAGGCCCCGGTGTTGCTCAGCGGTTCTCACAGGCACCAGAGGTTGTGGGTTCGATTCCAGGTCAGGAAAGAGACCCAGGTTCTGGGTTTGGCCTCGGTCGTGTTAAACGTGTTCACATGGCTGACCAAGGCTGTTTTTCGGGTGCAGCTCTGCACCCAACGCGTGCGCTGCTCCCCGTGGGAATGGAGCCCGGCGGGATTGTTGGGTTTGGTATCGGTTCTGAGTAGAATCCTGGCTTTGCCACCGTCCAGTTTTGTGACCAGAGGGGCGGTGACGTCCCTGAGACCCAGCTTCTCCTCCTCTGTGCGACGCGTCTGGTAACTCTCTCAGGAGAGCTGTGTGCGGATTGAGTGGGGAAACATGGAAACCGTCGGCTTCCTTGTGCTTTTCCATCACTCACGGGTCCTACAACTCTACAAGCATCGCCCACGTGGGAGGGGCAGGGACAGGTCTGAGGAAGGACCCCCTGCCTGCTGCGAGCGGAAGGGCCAACGGGAGGCCAGGTTTTCTGTGAGACGGTGACCTCGGCAGCGACGTCACGCCCGTTACAGGAAACAGAGGGGAGCCTGGCCGGTGTGGCTCCATGGCTGAGCATCGACCTATGAGCCAGGAGGTCAGGGTTCAATTCCCGGTCAGGGCACAGGCCTGTGTTGTGGGCTCGATCCCCAGTGGGGGCGTGCGGAGGCAGCCAATCCATGATTCCCTCATCATTGATGCTTCTCTCTCTCTCTCCCTCTCCCTGCCTCTCTGAGATCGATAAAACATATTAAATAAACCAATAAAAGGTTCAAGCTTCGGCCTCAAGAGGGCAGGTCTGGGGTCTGTGCTGGAGGGATGTTAGTGTGTCTGATCGGGGCAGCAGCTTCACGGTGGGGTGGGGTGGGGTGGGGTGGGGTGGGGTGGGGGGGTGCGGGTGTTGGTGCAGGCGTAGGAGGGAAGGTCAGATAAACATGTTCAGGAGAATGTTCCCGATGTGGTTTTTTTCAGGGTGTGGTCTGGACCCCCCCGCCCCATAGCGAGGGGCACAAAGGCCCTGTGTGAGGACAGTGGGGGGGTGTCTCCCTGTGGTGGGTGCCAAGGAGAAGCTGGTGGGACTCTCAGGGAAGGGTGGGCGATGGCAGCATGGGCGTATGCATGAGGAGCCTAAATGAAGGCTTTATGGACGGCGTGGGCGCTGAGGACCAGGCTGGTGGGGTGGACGAGGGGGGAGTGGGGGGGACAAAGGCCAGGGAAGAAAGCCTTCCTTTGGACTCCGGGGATCTGGGCCCGGTCCAGGGCTGGAATGAGAGGGGGGCTGGGAGGGAGAGACGGGCGACTCGGGGAAATGCCAGAGAACGTGCCGTGACGGGGAGGTGGGGGCACTGGCCGGGGCAGGAACACGAGGAGTTACTTTAAAAGAAAAGGAAGACGTAGGTCTCGAAGGCCTCGCGGGAGGGAGCGGGCGGGACGGGACGTGGCCCGGAGCAGAGGCTGACTGGTGGAGCGTGTGCCCCGGCTCCGTTCTCCACGCGGTCCGTCCCCTCGTCCCGCACGGTGGCTCCAGGACAGACGAGCTGTTGTCATCACCGCCCGTTTTAGAGGTGGCCGCTGCGGGTGAGAGCGGTCAGGTGACCTTCTCAAGGTCACGCAGCGGGTAGGGTTAGGGCTGCCCTGCTGGTCCTAGACTCACACGCACAGTCACTGTGCCCTGGTCGTCTCCCAGGACCACGGCCACCAGTCTGTGGGGTGAGGCCCGCAGGCCAGCCCCTGGGAGCCGCCTTCCTCCGGGCCATCGCCTCCATCACGGCTCCCCCACGTCCCCTGGCCCCCGGCTCAGCTCGTCCTGGGTGCAGAGAACGAAGTGAGAGGAAGGGAGAGGGAGAGAGGGAGAAACATCGACGAGAGAGAAACATCGACGATGAGAGAATCGTGGATCAGCTGCCTCCTGCACGCCGCCCACTGGGGATCGAGCCTGCAACCGGGGCATGTGCCCTGACCTCCTGGTTCATAGGTCAATGCCCAACCACTGAGCCACAGCAGCCGGGCGCTGAGGTTAGCTTCTGAGAACCGGAACGTAAGGCTGTGAGTCGGGAGGGACACGACAGAATGCAATCGGTTTATTCTGATGAGAAGCAGTTTGCTAATCCACACGTGTCCAAAGCAGCACCTTTCACAGGAGCCAAGAGGGGGAGCACCTCCCGTGCCCCCTGACGGGTGAGGGGCAGATGCACACGGGATGTTTTCGGCCTCGGAAAGGACGGGACGGACCCCAAGGGCTTGGTGCTGAGGACAGAAGCCAGTCACGGAAGGACAAACACCGCATGACCGCACAGATAGGGAGTTTTAACGCGGTCGGTCATAGAGACAGAAAACAGAATGGTGGGTGCCAAGGCCGGGGGAGCGGGAGGGGGGAGTTGGTTAACGGGGACAGAGTTTCAGTTTTGCAAGATGAGAGCATTCTGGAAATTGATTGCACAACAATGTGAATGTACTTAACAATACTGAGCTGTCCACTTAAAATGAGTTAAGATGGTAAATTCTGTTACACATATTTACCCCAACACACTACAGCCTATATAATAGAAGGGTAATATGCAAATAGACCGAACGGCAGAACAACTGAACAACCAATCAAAGCGTAATATGCTAATGATATGCTAAGGCTGCTCAACTGCCTCACTATGACGTGCACTGACCACCAGGGGCAGACAGTCGACCGGTCGACCACTCGCTATGATGTGCACTGACCACCAGGAGACAGACGCTCCGATTGGTAGGTTAGCTTGCTGCTGGGTCCGGCCGACCGGAACTGAGCGAGACGGGCCGGACACGCCCTGGAGCCCTCCCATGGTCCCTCCCCGGCCCGATCGTGCACCGGTGGGGTTCCTCAGCCTGGCCTGTGCCCTCTCGCAATCCGGGACCCTTTGGGGGATGTTGGAGAACCAGTTTCAGCCCGATCCCGCAGGCCACTCCCCTTGGGAGGGCGCCAGACGCAGGGCTCACGACAGGTGAGCGCTGCTGCAGTGCAAGCCCCTCCCGATCGGGACTGGCTGGGCATGAGCCCGCGGCAGGCACGGTGGGGCGGGATGAGGGAGTGGCAGGTAGGAGCCACAGGCGGCATTGGACTGCGGGTTTCGGCCCGATCCCCGCAGGCCACCCAGAGGGACCCCACCTGTGCATGAATTCGTGCACCGGGCCTCTAGTTCCCCAATAGTGACCAGAGCACTGAGCATAGCTCTTACACCAAAATACCATGACCGTCTGCACCTAGAGAAACGCTAACAATCCCTCTTTAGGCGGGAAATGTAGACGTAGGTTTCCTTGTTCTCGGGCGCTCAGTTATTACTCTGAGGCCATGTGTGCCGATCGGGGTGAATGAGGATGGTATTACACCTGCGATGCAGGGAACAGTTAACACGGTGAAGGCATCGAGCACCGTAATCACAGACATGATTGCTTGGCTCTTTGAAAAAAGTTAACGCACTTGGAGACATGCAAAGAAAAAAAGCAATTTTCCAGTTCTCTCTCAGAAACACGTACATTCTCCGAAGTAATGACGCCCAGCAGTGACAGCATCAACCGGCACCTCTTTCATTTTTTGTTTTAAATATCTTTTTATTGATGTCAGAGAGGGAGGGAGAGGGAGAGGGAGAGAAACATCCATGATGGGAGAGAATCATGGATCGGCTGCCTCCTGCACACCCGCTACTGGGGATCGAGCCCGCAACCCGGGCCTGTGCCCTGACATGGAATCGGACCGTGACCTCCTGGTTCATAGGTCGACGCTCAGCCCCGGAGCCACGCCGGCCGGGCCGGAGCCTCTTTCTTGGGGACACTCTGCCAGCTGGGATTGCTGTGCAGCCCGGTGCCCCCGGGCCGCCGTGGGAGCCCAGGAGCAGGGCTCGCAGGTGGGGAAGGAGGTGCTGGGACAGGATCGTGTCCTCGGACCCCGGTCCGGTCCTGAGACCGCGGTGGTGGTTTAGGGTCAGGAGGGCTTCGTGCTGTGAGGGTTCCTATCCCAACGACGGCGGCAAAACCTCGAAACAGACTTTTCCCAGCGCTGCCCGCTGCCCGCTGCCCGACGCCCGACGCCCGACGCCCGTGGCCGGGCAGGCGGGGCGGGCACGGCCGCACCTCCTTACAAACCGTCGGGACAAAGACAGGCTGTTGCTGAGCCTCGTCCGTGTCGTCGGACTTGGGAGCCAATGAACTCGGAGCCGCTTTCCCCTCTCCCCGGGGCCAGATGCAGTTTTTGAATTCTTGCAGCACAAACCGCTTTTAAGAAGCTAAAGGCAGAGCGCGGAGCTCGGGGGAGTGAAAGGTCTGCGTTTTCCCAGCGCGGCGCTGCCGTATCAGCGGCGGCGTGGGCGTGTGTGTGGAGAGGCTGTGACCTCCTTATTTTTACAGCCATTGCCAGGATTGTATAACGCTGGCAGCCGCCGCCGGCGCGGGGGAGACCGGCCCACAGGAGTGACATGCCCGAGTGTGGGTGTTAAACAGGCCCTTCTGTGATGATAAAGGTCGAGGGGGAAATGACTCCACCGGACAACAGCCCTTCGTCGGTGTGCTAGGCACTGACGGCCGCGGAGACACGGTCCAGGGCCGTCCACTTGGCCTTTCACCTTTCCTTGTGGAGTGTGAGCGGGCAGGGGCGGGCAGAGGGGGCAGGGGGCAGGGGTAGGCAGAGGGGGGCAGGAGCGGGCAGGGGCGGATAGAGGGGGGCAGGGGGCAGGCAGAGGGAGGCAGAGGGGGGCAGAGGGGGACAGGGGCGGACAGAGGGGGGCAGAGGGGGACAGGGGCGGGCAGAAGGGGGTAGAGGGGGGCAGGGACAGGCAGGGGCGGACAGAGGGGGGCAGGGGGCAGGCAGAGGGAGGCAGAGGGGGGCAGAGGGGGGCAGAGGGGGACAGGGGCGGACAGAGGGGGGCAGAGGGGGACAGGGGCGGACAGAGGGGGGCAGAGGGGGACAGGGGCGGGCAGAAGGGGGTAGAGGGGGGCAGGGACAGGCAGGGGCGGACAGAGGGGGGCAGGGGGCAGGCAGAGGGAGGCAGAGGGGGGCAGGGGGGGCAGAGGGGGGCAGAGGGGGGCAGGGGGCAGGGGCGGACAGAGGGGGGCAGGGACAGGCAGAGGGAGGCAGAGGGGGGCAGAGGGGGGCAGGGGGCAGGGGCGGACAGAGGGGGGCAGGGGGCAGGGGCGGACAGAGGGGGGCAGGGGGCAGGGGCGGGCAGAGGGGGGCAGGGGCGGACAGAGGGGGGCAGGGGACAGGGGAGGATAGAGGGGGGCAGGGGGCAGGCAGAGGGAGGCAGAGGGGGGCAGAGGGGGGCAGGGGGCAGGGGCGGACAGAGGGGGGCAGGGGGCAGGGGCGGACAGAGGGGGGCAGGGGGCAGGCAGAGGGGGGCAGAGGGGGCAGGGGCGGGCAGGGGTGGGCAGGGGGGAGGGGCATGCCTTGGCAGGTCAGGGATGGATCAGCTACCTCTGCGCCGGAGCAGATGGGCGGTGGTGCCCACGGCAGATGAGTTGCCCGCACAGCGAAGCCGTTGTCTGGTCACTTCCTCGCTCTTCTCTGACACGTGGTGGTGGTTGCGGAGAGCTGGCGTGAGAGCTTTATCTTGGAACATGGTCTTTCTTTGATTGTTAAGAAAAACACAAATAAGGATAATAAGAGGCCAGAAGGTGTAACTTTTTTTTTAATTCCTCACCAAGGATATTTTCCCATGGATTTTTAGGGAGAGTAGTAGGGAGAAGGGAAGACAGAGAGAAACACATCGATGTGTTGCCTCCTGTAGGACCCCAACCAGGGCCCGGGCCGGGAAGAAGCTTACAACTGAGGTACGTGCCCTGGACTAGAACTGAACCCAGGACCCTTTGGTCCGCAGACCGACGTTCTATCCACTGAGCCACACCGGCCAGGGCAGAAGGTGGTAACTTTCGTAAAACAGTCATATTCTGAGCTATGGGTGTGTGGCTACACAATTACACTCATCGAGCGCTAATTTTGGGCCTCCCCCAGACATCCTGGAATCTACACTAATAAAAGGGAAATAGGCAAATTGACCATATCTCCATGACGCCCACCAGCCAATCAGGAGCAAGTATGCAAATTAACCCAACAAAGATGGCGGGTTAATTTGCATACACAGGCATGGAGCGAAGACTGAAGGCTCCGGCCCGAGCGAAGACTGAAGACTGAAGACTGAGAGGCTTGGTTTCTCTGCTGCGGCCGGAGCGAAGGCCTGGGTCCCGGGCGCCGGAGGAAAACCGGTGCCGACAGCCAGGGGAAGGAAGGCCTAGTGCACGAATCTTCGTGCAACGTGCCTCTAGTAATAAATACATGTGAATGCGGGAAGCCCACATCGCACGCAGTTCACTCTGTAGGTGCAGTCAGGGGAGGCTGCGGAACCCCACGTGGGAAACGAGGGGCTTCTTATTTGATGACAGTGGACGTTGCCGTGGGCAGCCGGCCCTCCCGGAGGCCCAGTCGCTGGGAGGGGTAAGACAAGATATACGCAGACCACGAGTAGCAAGGCCAGACCCAGATGCGCCCCCCCCAGCCTCCACCTGAGAGTCCAGGGGCCACACTTCTCTTGGGCTTCGGGCCAGTCGCTCAAGCCCTGCATCGCATTTGAAGGCGACCTTGGACCTTCCTCTGAGATCCAGTGTGTACTCCTGCATACAGCTGGTGCTTAACCGATGCCTGGGGACGGCGGGGACGATTTGCAGTTGGGGGCCTGCTCTGGCCCCTGTGTGGCCCCAGGAAGGACTTGGTTTGAAGTGAGTTGACCTTTGATAGTGACCTGGCAGCACCCAGGGGAGCCCGAGCCCAGAGGCGTGGCCCACGGACCGCCCGCAGCCCCGGGTGCGGCCACGCATGGCCACGGCTCCGAGTCCAGACCAGCCTCAGAACCGGACACGGCTCCTCCTCTGGCTCCTCTCTGTTCCCTACGGCGGGTTTGCCGCTAACAATGAGCCATTCATGGGCACCAGGACCCGGGAGACGCGGCAGGCCCCGCGGGCAGCTGGCCGTGCCCCCGTCCAGATAGTCTGGGGAATGTGGAATTACTTGAATCAAAGGGAAATAAATCTTTTGCAAATGTTACTACAAATGACTGTGGGAAGGGCTTGGTGCTCCCAGAGAGGCTGGGAATTCTCGGTGCCCACGGAGTTGCTTTTTGGCAGGGCATAGTACTAGGTTGCCATGGGAATGATGAGGACAAAACAGGAGCCCTGTGTTTGATGGTGGCTCTTACGGTGTCATCTTCCATCGCCCTCGGCTGGGGAAACGTGCAGGTGAGTCGCTTTGATGGCTCCTGTCTCGTGTTTTGTTCCCTTTTCTCTTCTATTTAATTTTGCAAATATCAGTTCATGAATCCAGCTGCACCATTTGTTTTTTAACTTTTATTTTTTAGCCAAAAGAGACGATTACCTGTGAAGTTATGCTTCTGATTCTATGCTTTCTACGCCATAGGCTTTGGTCAGAAGAGTGCAGCGGGGTCTGAAATTCGGTGTGCTTTTCGGGGGGATGGAAAGAGATTGCAGCGTGGGGCAGGGGCCCCGGCCTGTCCTCTTTGTCACGCCCCCCGCGCCCCTCAGGGAAGGCAGTGGAGTCCCTAAAGGTGAAGTCTGCGGTGGTAAAACGGGGTGACCACACCCGCCCAGAGGGGCGATGAGCCCCGGGAGGAGTCGGAGTCCTGTTGCAGGGATCTCGAGCGCCTGGCAAATTGATGCCAAGTTCTTATTCCGTGTCCATAGCAGAACCCCAGCTCAGTCTTCTTCCTGCACCCGAGAGGCAGCCTCAGCTTCCTCCTCAGCATGATGCTCCAGGGACCACCCCACTGGCCGAGCTGGCATGAGACCTGCCCAAGCACAGCCCTCGGGACCTGATGGATGGTCCAATGGATGGTCCGATGGATGGTCCACAGGGGTAGCTCCTGGTGAGCACTGTTCTCACCATTATTATCACCATCATCTCCACCATCATCACCATCACCATTATAACCACCATCATCATCACCATCACCATCACCATCACCACCATCACCATCACCATCACCATCATCACCATCACCACCATCACCATCATCATCACCATTATAACCACCATCATCATCACCATCACCATCACCATCACCACCATCACCATCACCATCATCACCATCACCACCATCACCATCATCATTATCACCATCATCATCACCATTATAACCACCATCATCATCACCATCACCATCACCATTATCATCATCACCATCACCACCATCACCATCACCATCACCATCACCACCATCACCATCATCACCATCATCATCACCACCATCACCATCATCACCATCATCATCACCATCATCACCATCATCACCATCACCATCACCATTATCATCATCATCATCACCATCATCATCACCACCATCACCATCATCACCATCATCACCAGCATCATCACCACCATCATCACCATCATCACCATCACCAGCATCATCACCATCACCATCACCATCACCATCATCACCATCATCATCACCACCATCACCACCATCACCATCATCACCATCACCACTATCATCACCATCACCATCATCATCACCATCATCACCATCATCACCACCATCATCACCATCATGTCTGACCTTCGTCCATGCCCGGTCCCTTCCTCTGCCACCCTCACTGGTCGCTCCTCATCCTGTGGGCCTCTGAGCCCTGCTTTTCTCCTCCACCTGCCCTCACCAGGCGACCTCCTTCCGTCTCACGGCTTCGGTACCGTCCACACGCTGACAGCACCACCATCTGCGTCCACAGCTGGGCCTGCTCTGGATGGTAGTCACACTCAGGGCACCGAGGAGACGCACCTCTGGCAGCAGGTCCATCAGCTGGATGCACATCAGGGCACCTCCAGCCCAACAGGTCAGGCGGAGCTCCCGATCCGTAACCTCTCCCCTGGCACCC
The DNA here is from genome assembly GCF_951640355.1 of Cnephaeus nilssonii. Taxonomy (NCBI): domain Eukaryota; kingdom Metazoa; phylum Chordata; class Mammalia; order Chiroptera; family Vespertilionidae; genus Cnephaeus; species Cnephaeus nilssonii. Next base: position 114,743,084 of record NC_137073.1, on the reverse strand, counting down.
ACGCCTGCTGCCCCCACAGTGTCCCTCGTTCTAGCGAAGGGCCAGTCCACCCGAGAGCGCCTCAGGTGGAGAGCCTGAAGCCATTGATTCTGTTCTGGCTCCTCCTGCCCACAGCCCACTCACCAAGAAGTTGTGGGTTCTTCCTGCAAGAACCTGACGCTGCTGACCAACTCTGCCAACACCATCCTGGCACCATCCTGGCACCAGCTACCGCCTCTCGCCTGGACGGCTGTGAAGTCAGGAATAGGCCGCAGCTGTTTTCCGCACACAGGCCACGGAGTCTTCTAAAGGGACGTCGGACACGTCAGTCCTCCGTTCACACCCTCCGGGGCCTTAGCCTCGCACCTGGGTACAGGTCGAAGCCCCTCCCCTGCCCGCACAGGCGGCTTCCCCTGTCCCGGGCTCCCCGCCCCCTTGTCCCGGGCTCCCCGCCCCCCTGTCCCGGGCTCCCCGCTTCACGCAGGGACCTGCTCGGGTTCCAAGAACACGCCCCTCCGGCTTCAGGCCTTTGCACTTGGCTGCTGGGCGGCAGGCGCTTCCTCACACACACAAAGCTCGCTTTCTCATTCTTCATCCGTGCTTACCTGCAGGGCATGTCAAACACCCACGATGCACGCGGGCACCTCCCTGCCGCCCCAGCCTGGCACCGTCTCACTTTCCCTGTTTTTCTCTCTCCCGGCCCAGGGCATGGAACATGGAACACGTCGCGGCTCTCTCTCTCTCTCTCTCTCTCTCTCTCTCTCTCTCTCTCTCTCTTCCAGGAGGGCAGGAACTTTGCGCCCTGCTGCATCGCCGCCACCTCGGAAGTTCCAGACGCAGGCGGAGCAGTTTGCCAAGCTGTTAAGCGAATTGGACAGAAGCACTAGACCAGTGGTTCTCAACCTTCCTAATGCCCCGGCCCTTTAATACCGTTCCTCATGTTGTGGTGACCCCCAACCATAACATTATTGTCGTTGCTACTTCATAACTGTAATTTTGCTACTGTTATGGATCGTCATGTAAATATCTTTGTTTTCCGATGGTCTTAGGCGACCCTGCTAGCGGTTCTCAACCTGTGGGTCGCGAAAATAATTTTATGGTTGGGGGTCACCCAACATGAGGAACCGTATTAAAGGGTCACGACATTAGGAAGGTTGAGAACCACTGCTCTGGAACATGAGCCTGGGGAGCGGTCTCTACAGGACCACACAGGCTCATGCAGCTTCCTGTTCATGAACTTTTAGCCCATTGAGAGCCACGCTGACCCTGGATAGAGGCCTCCCGCTCCCTGCAGTCTCTCAGCCCAATCTGCTCACGCGGCCCGCAGGGAGAACACACCCTGGGACACGCTGAAGCCTCTGAGCCGAGCTCCCTGAGGCCGGCCCACTCGGGGAGGTTAGAAAACAGACGGAGGGTGAACGCCGCCTGAATGGTACCCAGCCGTGTGGCCGGCTGGCCTGGCGGCTGCTGACTCCCTCCCGGGCGCGCTCACCTGGCTGGAAGGACGTGGCTCTGCACTGACGATGCGGTGATTCAGACAGGAGCAGGGGAACGCCGCGTGGCCCGGCGCAGAATGAAGATGTGACGGCTGATGGGTGGGAGGGGGAGGGAGGTCCCGGGTCTCCGAGAAGCACACACGAGGGATTTCGTCCGACTGGGTGACCGCACGACCGCAAAGTCCTCAGCTGCTTTCTTTGAGCCTCAGTTTCCTCCCCCGGGACGCGCGGAAGCTGAAGATGTGGTTCTGAGGTTTACCCCGCCCCCACCTGCAGGTGGGACCACGGGCGGCCAGGCCAGACGCAGACGCGAGCTCCCCGGGATGGCGCTCCGAGGGATGGCGCTCCCCGGGATGGCGTTCCACTGTGGTGTGAAGAGCTTCTGCTGAAGCGGACGCTCTGAGGTCATCCCAGGCCTCACCCCAGGCCTCATGTTCCGGCTCCCGTGGGGCTTGGGGTCCCTGCTTCCTCTGGTGAGACGAAGGCTCTTCTTGTTTGTTTGTTTGTTGCTGAATTTTTGTTTTCTTTTTTGGTTGCGAGGCGATGTCACCTGGTTTGGAGGTGCAGGTCCCCGGTTTGTGGGGGGGGGGGGGCATCGTAACGGTGCCCAAGGCCGAGTGTGGAGCGGAGGCGTGGCCTGTGGACAGGACATGGTCCACTGGAGCTGGGACAGAACCACGTGGCACCGTCCTTAACCTCACGCAGCTGCCCAGTTCGCGCCAAGGCTGCAGAGATTCTCACTGCGTGGCGCTCGCCCTCCCAGGCTCCTGCTGGCTTTCTCCCTGCTTCCCCGCGGCGGGTGACCAGGTGGGGGCAGCTGGACCTCCAAGTGCCCGTCACACCTGCGCCCCACGCCCTCGTCTCCGCAGGTACAGAGACGCGAGGAAATGGAAGGCGCTCCTCTCCGCACGGTGTCAGGCTTCCTGGCGAAGGCCTCCACAAAGGGTCGGAGGTCAGTTTTGTGGTGAATCCTCACCAGAGGGTGTTTTCCATCGATTTTTAGAGAGAGTGGGAGGGAGAGGGAGACAGAGAGAGACATGGCGTGTTACCTCTCCCACGCGCCCCACCAGGGCTGCGATCAAGCCTGCAATGGAGGCACGTGCCCCTGACAGGACTCGAACCCGGGACTCTTCAGTCCACAAGCCCACACCCTATCCACTGAGCCAAACCGGCCAGGACTGAGGTCCATTTTTAACGTGTGTGTGTGTGTGTGTGCGCGCGCGCGTGCATGCTGGGGGCCGCGAGGCAGGGTTCTTCGAAGGTGCTGATCAAACCGGCAGTCCTGTGTACCAGCTGCCACGTGGACACTTCCTCTGAGGAGGAGGATTGGGGTGGAGACGCGGGGGCCTGGCTGTCCATTGGGGCTTCACACCTGAGTTTCGTCCAATGTAACACCATTCACAACCCGGTTTTCCACCCCCATCGGGCGGCACATGCATGGAGCATGCGCCTGGGACATGTTATTGCCTGACTTTGGACAAGCTTACGTTTGTTTTTTAAAGTTATTTTTAATATGCTTTTATTGATTTTAGACAGCAAGAAAGGGAGTGGGAGAGAGAGAAACATCGATCGGCTGCCTCCTGCACGCGCCACACTGGGGATCGCGCCTGCAACCCGGGCCTGTGCCCTGACCGGGAATCGAACCAGCGACCTTTGGGTGCCCGGGACGACGCTCACCAAGGCCGTGAACTGAGTCTATCTCCTTCACTGGACTAGGTTACACACTGGCTCGGGGTGAAGCAACGGACCCCACTCCTTGTATGACTCACGTCCTCGGCCCGACCTGGGGCTCCGTACATGCGTGTGTTTCTGTGGGATTTGACAAGCTCGCCCATGAGGACAATAGACCAGCGTGAACTCTGCCCCTAGGGAACAGATTCACTCGGCCTGCTGGGTAATTGCTTCTTTCCTTTAATTTCCCCCCAAAAGAAGTTAGCTGGTTCCGGCCAGACCCCAGGAACACAGGCTGTTCTGTGTGTGTCTGGACGGAGGGTTTGCAGCGGGAAGAACCAGCTGGGGAGGAACAAAAGCGGATGTGTTCGCGGGGTCTTAGAGGGAAGTGGTCACAAAGCCGATAATTCAGGGCACATGGATGGGGTTCCTCTGCGGGAGGGGGCAAAGCGGGGCTTGTACTTGTGATGTGGTGGACCCGCCACGGAGCTGTTCTAGAGCCGCCTGCCCAGGAACGCGCTGCGTGGGCTGCCGAGACCCAGGAGCGCGTGGGGCACAGAGCGGCCCCCACGTGGGCGGGCCAGCCCCCTGGGACCCTGTCTCTGACCCTCGTGCGGAGGACAGTGGGGCGGAGGGTGGGTTCCGGGGGCACAGAACTTGCGCCCGCTCCGGCGAAGGCCACGCGGCGCCGAGGGAATCAGCCACCGCACAGCCGCCGACTCGTCTGCTCAGATCAGCGAACCTTCCGTTTCCACCGGCCACGTTTCACGGGGAAAGGGTCACGTGGCAAGAAAGGGGGAGAGGGCAGATATTGGGTAATTTATCACCGTGCGTTTCCCCCCATATTTTAAACGTGTGGAAAGTTTCCACAGCGAGGGCCACAGACCCCGAGAGTCACAGCGAGCACCTGCCGTGGCACCTGCCGTGGCCTCGCCCTGCCCTCGGCCGGCCGCCGTGGAGCGGCCTCCTGTGCGTGGGACCCACGCCCCCGCCCGGACACAAACCCAACCTGGTTCCACCGAGTTCCTCGCGCTTCCTGCGTCCCCGCGGCCCCCGCCCCCCGCGCCCCTTCCCGACGTTTCCATTCGGACTCCGGAGGAGTTCTGCGGTGCTGGGACTTGGCATGCGCGTCCTTCACTCCGATCACACGTGTGGGGTTCATCCGTGCTGCTGCGTGTGTTCATTCAGGTCTAGACCAGAATGCTCTCGGCCAGGGCCGGTCCCGGCTTCCTGGGGGGCGGGCAGAGGACACAGGCTTTGTCGGGCGAGCAGAGTCCAAAGGGATGGCGCTGCCTTACGATGAGGGCCGAGGGGCAGGGGTGGCCCTGGGCCTGGGCCGAGGCTGGAGGCCCGGTCTCCTGCTCTGCCCGCCGGGAGGCAGCCCGGGAGGCGCCGCCTGGGCCCGCGCCAGGTGAGACTGGGAGTTTCGACAGAGCTCTGCCTGGAGGGAGCGAAACTACACTCACCTCATGTGACAGGAACCCGCGGAGGCCTTGGTGCGCGGCCAGGGGGCCCTGAGCCAGGGGGTGCCCTGAGCAGGGGGTGGGGGCAGGGGGGAGGAGGGTTGAGGGGGTAGGCCCTGAGCCGAGGGAGGGGGAGGCCTGAACTGGGGGAGGAGGGGGGCCCTGACGGCTGCTGGCCACCAGCTCCAGGTCTGCACCCACTGGCCGGGCCTTGCGGCCACTCTCCCACAGGCACGGAGGTGGGGTGCAGGCAGGGGAGCTGGGGCAGCGAGCCCCCAGCAAGGCACCTTCCGCCGCCCCCCCCCCCCCCAGGAGGGACCGGGGGCTCAGAGGACCGGGCGGGCGGGCGGGTGCGCACAGAGGAGCCTTTGTCTGGGCCCAGCCGGTGACGGTGCCCGGCGGGCCCGCCTGCCAGCTGTCGGCCGCCTTTGTGCACGTCCCGGGCCAGGGCGCAGCGGGCAGGTATCCACCGCACGGAGCCAACTGGCACGGGCACCTTTGTTGGTGAAACCAGCCGGTGACGGGAACTGGGCTGCTCGCTCCCAGCTGGCAGGTGTGACCCCGCGGGCAGGTGCCTGGGGAGAAAGGGCCGGCGTTGCCACGGCAACGGGCCCAACAGGACTGTTCTTCCTCAAGGTCAGCTTGACCTCCTTCCTGCCAGGGGTGCCGGGAGGAGGGAGGACCCGGGGCAGAACGCCCGGCCGTCTGAATGTGTTACTTCTGACGGGACCTGTTAGTGTCACCCACTGGGCGACGGGGGGTGTGGGTGTTGGGGGACGTGGCCGGGGAGCTGAGGTCACAGAGAAGCCAGCAGGGACTTTTCAGTGGAAACCAGGCAGACGGAGGGAGAACTAATCCACAGGCGCCTCGGAGGCAGCCGGGCAGGTCCGACGGGTTCTCGCTGCTCCGGGAGGGAGGCGGTCCGTGCGCAGGGTGAGGGCCGGCTCTCCGGCGACCTCGGCTTCTCCTCCACGGGCACACGTCTGCAGCTCACTCCACGGGAGTGACCCGGCCAGGGCATGGGGTCGAGTCAGTGCCTTTCCCGGACCGTCTCTCGTGTTGGTTCCCTCGAGGCGCTCCCCTGAGGGGGCGGTGGGCGGGGGGCGGACTTCCCTTTCGGTTTGGAAAAGCCTGTGGGGGGGGCACATTTCATAGACGAGCCTTCGGCAGGGCCGGCCTAGGGGGTGGGAGGGACTTACTTGGGGTCCAGAAACAAGGGGGGCCAAGCCATGGAGCGGGCAGGATTCAGGCACCCCAAAGTCCGTCAGTGAAAAGCCCGTGGCGAACGCGTGTGAGGACGTGGACGGGAGGGGCTGAGAGGGCCTTCCCCACGTGTGTGATCTCGCCTCATTTCCTCGCCCAGATTCGGGCTCTGGTTCTGGGAAGACTTTATTCTAAACATTTGCTAATTTAAATAAATGAACAGATGGGGTGGAAATAGGCTCTCAGATACAGAGCAGACAGGTGGAGGCTGGGGCAGGGCGAGGGGGCGGGGCTGAGTGGAAGGGGGAGGGGCGAGGAGTGCAGATTGGCAGGGACAGCAGGTCCCGGGGTGGAAAGTACAGCAGAGGCGGTCGAGTCCGTCATCTTATCTAACAAAACCCTAATATGCAGATCGACCGAACAGCGGAACGACCGGCCGCTATGCCGCACACTGGCCACGAGGGGGCAGACGCTCAATGCAGGAGCTGCCCCCTGGTGGTCAGTGCGTCCCCACAGGGGAGCACCGCTCAGCCACAACCGGCTCACGGCTGGCGAGCGCAGCGGCGGTGGTGGGAGCCTCTCCTGCCTCCGCGGCAGCGCTAAGGACCCAGGGAGTGGGCCTAAGCCAGCAGGCGGACACCCCCCCGAGGGGCCTGGACTGCCAGAGGGCGCACGTCGGGCTGGGGGACCCCCCTCCCCAGTGCACGGGCCTCTAGTATTGTGGTGACTGTGTACGGTGCCGGGGGGTGGGGGGCATGGCAATCCGGGGGGGCGGGGGGGACACTGTGTGGGTTAATGATGGTCTAACCTCCATGCTGGGCACCTGAAACCAACACAGAGTGACACCGAGTTCACCTGGAATTGACAAGTGAAAATTTAAAAAGTTTGCCAGTTTGACTTTTAGAAACGAGGGCTTTAAACTGCCTGAAGGTTCAGGCACAGATGAGGGCGGGGAGTTTGGGGCTTGGGGGAGCGGTCAGCAGAGGGAGAAGAGGGCACCCCGAGGACGGGGTCCCGGAGGGTGGGGGTTCCGGGGGCCGAGGAGCCCCCCGGTGGGAGCGATGCGGGACGGAGGCCCCAGTGGCCCGGACCCTGGCTGTGCCGGCCGCCCCTCCCCCTCCGCAGGGAGGTGCTGGGTCCTACAGCCTGCCCTCCTGCTGGTGTGCGAGGAGGAAGGAACAGGGAGGTGTCCCGCGTGGCGCGTGGGAGGAAGTGGTCAGCGGGGGAGGGGCAGACGGAGGGAGGAGCCAGGCCGGATGCTGCCGCCCAGCGCGGGGCGGGGGTGGGGGTGAGGGTGGGGAAGGGGGAGCCTCGGTCCCTGGGACCTTTGGGAGGAGCTGGGCCGGTGGGTCTGCCTGGAGCCCTGTGCTTGGCGACACTGAGGAAGGAGAGACGTGGGCGCGGCCCGGGGCCAGCCGGAACCAGCGATCCGCAGCGGGCTGGCCTCCTCCAGGCCCTCCCGCCGTCCTTCCCGCCGTCCTTCCCGCCGTCCTTCCCGCCGTCCTTCCCGCCGTCCTTCCCGCCGTCCTTCCCGCCGTCCTTCCCGCCGTCCTTCCTGCCGTCCTTCCCGCCGTCCTTCCTGCCGTCCTTCCCGCCGTCCTTCCCGCCGTCCTTCCCGCCGTCCTTCCAGCCGTCCTTCCCGCCGTCCTTCCCGCCGTCCTTCCCGCCGTCCTTCCCGCCGTCCTTCCAGCCGTCCTTCCTGCCGTCCTTCCCGCCGTCCTTCCAGCCGTCCTTCCCGCCGTCCTTCCCGCCGTCCTTCCCGCCGTCCTTCCCACTGTCCTTCCCGCCTTCCTTCCCGCCGTCCTTCCCGCTCTCTTCTGGGAAGCTGCCTCCATGGACGCCTCACGGCCTCGTCCCCAGCTTCCCCGGGGACTGGTCCAATGATGCGCGGAGATGCCTGGAGGGAGGGGGGGAGCCGGCTGCTCCCCGAGGGGGTGCTCTGGCTGGGCGCCCCCCTCGGCTGACGTGGCAGCTCCCAGCCAGCCCCCCTCATCCCTCGTCCGGGCTCCGGGACCCCCTCCTGCCACCTCCTCAGGCCGGGGCTAGCTGAGCCCCTCTGGTCCGGGTGTGGCTTCCTCCCGCCTGCTTCTTGGTCAACAGTCGGGTAGGAAAGGCTGCTCAGCACAAGTGGCTGCTGTCTCGTCTCCCACGGAGGCCCGGCTGCAGGTGGAGGCGGGCAGAGAGTTGTGAAGGTCTGGCTGGGGTGGCCCAGTGGACAGAGCGTTGGCCTACAGACCGAAGGGTCCGAGCTTGATTCTGGTCAGGGCACATGCCCGGGTGTGGGCTCGATCCCCAGTAGGGGCATGCAGGAGGCAGCCCATCCATGATTCTCTCATCATGGATGTTTCTCTCTCTCCCTCTCCCTTCCTCCTGAAATCAATAAAATAGATTTACAAACACACACAAGAGGTTGTGCAGCGTGTCAGGAGGGAGGAGGAGGCAGCAGCCACCGGCCCAGGGGTGGGCAGAGCTGGTCTTGCGGGATGAGACCTGTCGCGGGGCGAGGGCGGGCCCCCGGCTGCTCACGTCCTGCGCCCGCCAGGCAGCGTCTGCGTGAGCGAAGCTGGGGCTGCGTGGGCAGGAGCCGGCGGTTGTTGGGGCTGTGACAGGGCAGGGGACTCGACGGTGAAGAGCGGCCGTCCTCCCGTGAGCCTGCGGGGGCCTGTGCTCTCGCCCACGTTCTGCAGAGTGGGGGTCACCTCCACGTGCGGCTCCGAGCCCTGGTCCCCTTTCACGGGACGGGACGTAATGAACCCCCTTCCTCGCCCGAGAGGGGCAGCGCCGCCTCTGAGAACCAAGCGTGTTGATCACACGGATGCGCTGGGCCTTTCACAACGCTCCCGCATTTCGTAGTTTCATGTCATATACATGTATATATGGTATATACGCTGAGTGACCAGATGATGACGATCTCTGAGCGCATAATCATCTGGCCACTCAGTGTATATCCTATAGAATAAAAGGCTAATATGCAAATTGTCCCCTTGATCAGGAGTTTGACCAGCAGGCAGGCCGGCCAACCGCCCGTGTCCCCTCCCCGTGGCCAGGCTGGCCGGACCCCACCCATGCACAAATTCATGCACCGGGCCTCTAATATATATATATATATACTAGAGGCCCGTTACATGAAGATTCGTGCACTAGGCCTTCCTTCCCTGGCTGCTGGCACTGGTTTTTCTCCGGCACCCGGGACCCAGGCCTTCGCTCCGGCTGCAGCAGAGAAGCCAAGCCTCTTCAGTCTTCAGTCTTCACTCGGGCCGGACAGAGCCTTCAGTCTTTGCTACGTGCCTGCATATGCAAATTAGCCTGCCATCTTTGTTGGGTTAATTTGCATACTCACTCCTGATTGGCTGGTGGGCGCCACGGAGGTATGGTCAATTTACATATTTCTCTTTTATTAGTGTAGAGATATACACTGAGTGGCCAGATTATTATGCGTTCAGAGATCACAATAATCTGGCCACTCGGTGTGTGTGTGTGTGTGTGTGTGTGTGTGTGTGTGTGTGTACACACACACATCTTTGCTTACTACATTTTACAAATCAGTGCTGAAACCCCGGCTGCAGACGAGTCTGTCTCAGGGTTGCTGAAGTAGCAGAGTTTTGGCGGGTGGTTTCCTTTCCTTTTTTTTAAGGAAGACGGACTTTTCCCTCGTTGGGAGGGGCTGCCTCCCAGGGCTGTCCAGGGCCTTGGCCGGAGGGGCTCGGCGCACGTTCACTCTGTCCTTCTCCCCCGGTGTTCCAGCCTCCAGTGCCGGTCTGAGGCCGGGGCCTGTGCGGGGCTGACTCCGGGAGGAGGGGCAGGCCGGGACAGCTGGCGAGGGATGCAGGCTTCGAGGAGGGCGCAGGAGGGCGGTGGGGGGAGGATTTGGTGACTGGGGGGGGGGCGGGGGGAAGGTCCTGCTGTTAGAGCTGAATGAGGGAGGGATATTTTATCAGAACAGCCCCTGCAAAGGAGGGGGGAGGGGACGTGGCCGTGGACAGGGTTTTGGGAAAGAGGTACACGTCCTTTACATTCTATTTTTAAAGACTGCATCGGGATAAAATTGACGTGACTTTGTGTTGTTTCAGGGCGCCCCGTGGCTCCCCGGGACCTCGCTCCGCACGCTGAGGCTGAGCGCGAGTCCGCCCGCTCCTCGCTGGTGCCCGCTCCCAGGAGAGATGCGCTCCGAGCGGCTGGAGCTCCAGGGGTCCCCGGTCCTGGGCTTCCCTCTGGCTGCTCATTCCACAGTCGGACGAGTTCAGGCCACGAATTAGCGGTGGCTTTTTCCCCAGTAGAAACCCCAGCATAAATGCCTTCCTTATTCCCATGCTCCGGCTGAACCCATTTCTCAGCTCACACTCAGCCCGGGGGCACAGGCCGGCACGGCGCAGGGAGACTGGGCTGCGACCAGCTCGCATTTTTCACAGGAACTTGGCCGCCGCTGCCTCGGAGCCGGGTGTGTGTGTGTGTGTGTGTGTGTGTGTGTGTGTGTGGCTCGAAGAGCCGCCTTCAGGTCGGTCACGTCCGCTTTGCAGAAAGAAACGCGGCGAAGGGTCCGGCTGGGTCTGCACACCGCGTGTGGAGCCTGTTTCTCTGGGAAATGAGACCAGCGCGGTCTCTGCGGCAGGAGCTGGGCCGGGAGAAGGCAGAGGTGATGTCCCCAGAGGCTCTGAGGCCGCGTGGGCCGCGTGGGCGTCCCTCCGGGAAGGCGTCTTAGGGAGGAGCACGTAGGGTTTTGGCAAGAAGGCTGTTTTGATTTAAAAAAAATAAAAAAATAAATCTTCGCCCGGCCGGCGTGGCTCAGTGTCGACCTATGAACCAGGAGGTCACGGTTCGATTCCCGGTCAGGGCACATGCCCAGGTTGGGGGCTCGATCCCCGGGGGGGTGTGCAGGATCCATGACTCTCTCTCATCACTGATGTTTCTCTCTCCCTCCCCGCCTCTCTGACATCAATACATGAAGAAAAGGGCCCACGGCAGAGGCGTCTCCGTCCCGGGGAGCAGGAGGTAGGGGAGCCGCCTCCCCCCTCTTCGGGACAGTCTGGGGGGCCCTCTCTGGGGGCGGGAGGAGGCCCATCCGCCCCGCGCTTGCCCCGGAATTAAAAATGTCGGCAAGAACGGGAGCTGCCATCAGGGGTTGGAGGAGCGGGTGAGCCGTCACCTCCCACGCTGTCCCCGTCTCTGGGCGGAAGGAAGCAGGCGGTGGGATGGGCATGTGACGGGGGCGTAACCAGGAACTGCCGCCTGGAGGACGATGGGTCCCTGGCCTCTCTCTCCAGCGGCGAGGCGCCGGCCAGGGACCCAGTCCTTTGGGGTGAAGAACTGTCACCCCAGGAGCTAGGAGAGAGACGGGGGCGGGAGCTGAGGGGTGTCCCCTCCCCTTTCTGAGCCCGGAGTTCCCGTGGGTCCCCAGGCCCGGAGGCCCCAGGAGGCCGCAGCTGGAGAGGAGAGGGTGTGTCCCCCCGGCCTTGTTCCTCCACAAGTGGCCCATTCAGGGGAGTCGGGGGGGGGGGGCACCCCGTGGGCCTGGGGCCCTCAATGGGGCCCTGTCCGGGCCTGGGCGGGAGCCAGCCTGACCCGCGGGCTGAGAAGCCTCTTTCTTCCCGGAGCCGGCAGCTGAGGCTGCTCCGAGGTGCCCGTCCCTCAGGCCGCAGCGAGGGAGGCCACCTCCTCCTCACGGCCGAGACCCGGCCCAGACCCGGCCCAGACCCGGCTCAGACCCGGCCCAGACCGGCGGCTTCCCCTCTCCCGTCTCAGCCGAATGCTTCCCACGTCCTCACACTCGCGTCCGTGCTGCCCTGAGCCCTCCGGGTCCACGCGCCTTTCTCCGCGAGGAGCGGGGGAGGGGTGGGGTGGGGTGGGGGGCAGAGGGCGGCGGCCCCGCGGGAACCGTGAGCTGTCTTCCTGCCCAGCGTCCACTCGCCTCCTTCGGGGAACAGCGCCTCGATTTTCCTTCGAGGCCACCCCCTTCCACACTCAGCCCCTGGGCGCTGGTGGGTCCACCTGACCTTGGAGGCCCCAGCTCAAGGTCACAGCTCAGGCCAGCCCTCCGGCCTCCTGGCTCCGGGGGAGCAGGGGGAGCCAGGCGGGGCCACATCAGACTCGATCCTGGAAGGTTTGGGGAAGAGCTGGGAGGCAGCCTGTGCCCCCGAGGCTGCTGAGGGGGTGGGTTCTGATGTGGGTTCTCCCACAGGGGAGAGTCCGAGGAGAACGAGGGCCAGGGAGGGACAGGCCCCTGGGACAGGTGCGCCTGGACCCAGCCGTGCCTGACGCCCGCCCGGCCTCCCGGTTGTGCTGCCCAGCACCTTCCCTTTTGGTTCCTTGCCTCAGCCGAGTGGAGTTTCTGTTTACTCAGTTCTTTCGGTTGCAAGGAAAACAGTCCTAACAGCCCGGCCGGCGTGGCTCAGGGGCTGAGCGTCGACCTATGACCCAGGAGGTCACCGTTGGATTCCAGGTCAGGGCACACGCCTGGGATGTGGGCTCCATTCCCAGTAGGGGGCGTGCAGGGGGCAGCCCATCCATGATTCTCTCTCATCTTGGATGTGTCTATCTCTCCCTTCCTCTCTGAGATCAAGAAAAATAAATTTTAAAGCCCTAACAGTTACTAGACGCTTCCTGCTCGCTGCGCCTGCTCAGCCGTCCCTGGCACCCACTTGCTGACGTGTCTGAATGGCCCCAAGTGGCACCCGAGCTGGGCACTCACGTTCCCAGAATTTCAGCCCCGAGAGCAGCAGCCGCCTCAACGAGCTCCCAGCTGAGCAGAGAGATGGTTGAAAGCGCAGAGAAGTGTGGCCGGCACCGTGGCGGGCGCCGTGGAGGGCACCGTGGAGGGCGCCGTGGAGGACACCGTGGAGGGGACCATGATGGGCACAGTGGCGGGCACCGTGGAGGGCACTGTGATGGGCACCGTGATGGGCACCGTGGAGGGTGCCGTGGAGGGCACCGTGGAGGGCGCCGTGGAGGGCGCCGTGGAGGGCGCTGTGGAGGGTACCATGGAGGGCACCGTGGAGGGCACTGTGATGGGCACCGTGGAGGGCGCCGTGGAGGGCACCGTGGTGGGTACTGTGATGGGCGCCGTGGAGGGCGCCGTGGTGGGTACTGTGATGGGCGCCGTGGAGGGCGCCGTGGAGGGCACCGTGGAGGGCGCCGTGGCGGGCACCGTGGTGGGCCTGGACCTCAGCTGCCGCAGTGGGCGAAAGGTTGGGTGCACGGAGCTCTCTCCATGGCACAGGGTCTCCACCTGCCAGCCAGGCCGGCCAGCGGCACCAGAGGCCTCCCGGCTCGGTCGCTCTGCTTTCGCCCGGCCGGCGTGGCTCAGTGGTTGAACGTCGACCTATGAACCAGGAGGTCACGGTCAGGGCACAGGCCCGGGTTGCAGGCTTTGATCCCCAGTGGGGGGCGTGCAGGAGGCAGCCGGTGAATGATTCTCTCCCATCATGGATGTCTCTCTCTCTCCCTCTCCCTTCCTCTCTGAGATCAATAAAAAATACTAAAAAAAAAAGAGCTCCTTGCCGGACACCAACCCAACCACGCCGGCTCGCATTTCCCGTTTGGCTTTAAAGAGTCACCGCCTCCTGAGCCCTGGCCGCGGGCGCTCCTGGGGGTAATGCGTGCGGGGGGTGTGCCGTGATGGGCAGCCCCGACGTCCCGGACCCAGGCCGTTGGCGGAAGGAGGAGCCTGTTGCCCTGTCCGTGTAGGAGACAGCCGTGTCTACGAGGCTTCGCGAGCCCCCACCCGTCCCCACCCCACGCGCAGGTCACCGGAGCGGGTGGGAGGCGCGCAGAGGCTGTGCGCGTGTGAACAGCGGTGCGGAGAGACCGGAGACCCCTGTGCTGCTCCACGCTCGGCTTCGGGATCGACGTGAGGCCTCGTGCTCCTCTAACGCAGCCCGGGTCGGTGCCGGGAGGTCAGCGAGGGGCCCCTGATTACCGTGGGGCACGCGGGCTGCGCTGCCGCGAAGCTGTTCTGAGACCGGGGTGCTTGGTGTCCTAACCCCACCCCGCCCGCTGAGCCGGCGGCCCTGTGAGCTCAGGCCCTCACCTGGGAGCTGCTCGGGGCCGTGCTGGGACGACGTGAGAAAATGCATGTCCTTGGTCGGCCGGAGCCTGGCACAGAGGACTCAGCGCCGTCGGGCTCACTGACCGCCACGTACAAGGCCATCCTGTGGGCGGGCGAGTGGCCGGCCGCTCACGGGTCTGAGGGGCCCGGGGCGCCTGCCCTTAGCTTGTTGGATAGTGTCCGTCACTGTGTACGTCGGGGCGGGCGAGGACCCGGAGGCGTCCCTGACAGCCGGGGGGGGGGGGGGCACAGTGGGAAGTGGGCCCCATCCAGGTGGTGAGCAACCAATGAGACTTGAGGCTGCCACCCACCTGGTCAGGCACACGTCACCCACGTGGGGACCACGGCCTGCGGGCCCCCTTCCCTGCTCCTGCTCCACCTTCTGCCCTTCTCAGCTCCCCGCTGCTCCCGTTTCCGTCCACGGGAACCATCGGACGCAGGGGACCTCCTTCGGCGGGAGCATCGGTTTACCTTCGTTCTGCGTGATTTCTGGTGCAGATGACACGGTGGTGGGGGTGGGAACAGGAAGTGGATTTCCTGCTTTCTGTGAGTCTGTGGTTCCTCTTCCTCTCGGAGCCGCCCCCCCGCCCCCCCCCCCAAAGGATCACGGTCCCGATTGGGTGATGCAGGGATCAGTCACCCGGGCCATCAGGGGTGAGTCTCTTCCTGGTTCGCCGGTTCAGAAGATCCCGTCTCCCACTCGTCCTCGCCAGGCGGACGCCCCCCGAGGCGGCCGGGACCCTCGGAAACCCAGCAGCGCTTCCTCGGGGGCCGGGTGGACGTACACGTGAAGCCGGAGCAGTTCCCGAAGCAACACGCGGAGCGCCGCGCAGGGCAGGCCTCTCCGTCCCATCTGCTCTCCCTTCGCGACCTTGGCCTCTCCTTGCCCCCTGCTTCACCGGGACCAGCTCCGGGAGCACCCAGGTCCTGCCGTCTGGCCTTGGTGGCTGTGTTTACCGAGCCTTATCTCCCCTGCGGAATGGCAGGAATTTCAGGTGTCGGATCACAACTCAAAGTTCAAGTTTGCAAGCGGCTCACGCTGAGCTCAGGAAATAATTCCTCGTCAGCAGGAGTCAGTTTAAGCTTTAGCGGGTCCCTTCCCCACCCAGAGGTGACAGTCTGCTTCCGGGCGGGCGCCGTCCCTGAGGCAGAGGGTGTGGCTGGCGGGCAGGACGGCAGACGCAGAGGGCTGTCCCGGGGCGGCTGGGGCCTGTGAGCCGACCCGGGAGCCGGGCAGGGAGGGGCCAGGACCAGGGCCAGCCTCTTCTTCCCTGGACGTGGGGTTCCCCGAGGCTTCGTGCGGAGGGCGACCCTGCCACCTGGTTTTAGGGGGGCCTGGGGGAGGCCTCGCCTGCTCGTCGCATTGTCCCGAGAGAGTTGGGGATATTTTCCCGTTGCGGCGAGTAGAGTGATGGGTGGCTCACAGCCCAGACTCGGGTTCGTCTGGCGTCCTGCCTCCAGAGGGGGACTCGGTGCGTCTGCAGCTCCAGCTCAGTCACACGGGGTTCCGTCAGGCGCAAGGTTCCTTCTGGCTCCCAACCCCGGCGCCTCAGACCCAGGAAGTGGAATTCATCGCTGCCACTCGACACGCGTGAGGCCAGTTAAACCAAAGTGCTGGGCGGGGGGGGGGGGGGGGGGGGGGATGCGCCGGTGACGGGCACAGGCCAGTGGTCCCTCCTGGGGTCCCTCCTGGGTTGGAGTGGCTCCAGGGCAGGGGTGGGGAACGTCTGGCCCGCGGGCGTAGGAGGCCGAGAAATCATGTGGCCTGGCCCTGCCAAGGCATTGGGGGGAGTTAGTGAAACGCTTCGCCAAGCAGAGCAGGCTGATGTCACAGCGGGTGACAATGTGGGAACCTCCTTGCACCTCCTCGGAATGGGCGTCACCAGGGAGAGGGGCTGGGCGGGACCAGGTGGACTCCTCATCACGCCGCGGCTGTGTGCTTGGGGGCGAGGGCAGGTGACACCACTTGATCGACAGACGCGGGTATTTTCTAGTTGTTTCTCTATTTTTTCACGAATCAGTACACGGATTCAGTGAGGCAATGACTCAGGCATCTGGGTCTAAAGGGAACGCAGCGGGGATGAGAAAGGTGCTCTGGCCCACAGGGGACAGAGAGCCGTTCACCTGCCGATATTTATAGAAACGCCGTCCCGGAAAGGCCCTGTGCTGGGGCGGCCAGGTCTGCGGAGGCGCCCAGTCCTGCGGGATCCCCCGGCTATTCTGAGCCCACGAGGCCCTGCCCAGGGGCCGGAAGCGAGAATGTCACTGGCTCTACAAGCGAAAGCTGGTCACAGCAGCCGGAGGTGCCCAAGGGCAGACCCACCCCAGTCATGTCCCCACCTCCCCCCCAGTCACAGGTCGGCTCGGTGAGAAGCACCAGGTGTTTATTAAAGGACGTTATGCTCTCCGCACCTGCGGACTCTCTACCCTGCACCTTCAGAGAAGACAATCGGTGCTGAGAAAATCCACCTGTTTGGGCCAATACGTTGAAACCCTGTTGTAGTCAAACTCTCACCTTGAAAACAGAGATTGACATCCCAAGTAGAAAAAGGAGTTCGTGCTAAAGAGGCACATCCCAGGCGTGGAAGATGAGAGTGAAACAGAACAAGCAGTAAAACTAACCCTAATCCTACCCCTACCCCTACCCCTAACACTAGCCCTAACCCTAACCCTAACCTAACCCAAACCCTAATGCTAACCCTAACCCTAACCATAACCCTGACTCTGACCCTGACCCTGACCCTAACCTAACCCTAAACCTAACCCTGACCCTAACCTAACCCTAACCCAAACCCTAACTCTACCTTTAACCCTACCCCTAACACTCGATCTACAGTGAACCGTAGCCATAACCCTAAATATAGCCTTAACCCTAGGGTTAACACTAACCCTCACATTAAACCTAACACTAGCCCTAACCCTAACCCTAACCCAAACCCTAACCCTACACCGAACACTAGTCCTAGCTATAACCTTAAACATAGCCCTAACCCTAACCCTAACCTTGACCCTAACACTAGCCCTAACCCTAACCCTAACCCTAGCCCAACGCTAACCCTAGCCCTAGCCCTAGCCCTAACCCGAGCCCGAGCCCAAACCCTAGCCCTAGCCCTAACCGTAACCCAAACCGGAACCCTAGCCCTAACGCCAGCCCTAGCTCATTGTCCTGTTTTTCAGTCACAGGAGCGACCCAGATGGTCCCCAACCCCTGGCCCAGGACGCAGCCTGCCCGCAGAACATGGGCCTCTCATTTCCCTAAACACTTGGGGGGATCAGCCTCAATGCCAAAACACAACTTTAACCCTCAAATCCAGCACGCAAGGTCAACTGACGGTCGCACGTGCGCCCTGAAGCCCGAGAGCTGGAGGCTCTGCCCAGGCGGGTCTGTGGCTGAGCCAGAGCGTGGAGACCGGCTTGTCCTCAGCCAGGCACCTGGAGTGATGAAGTGTTAGGGTGCTGACGGGGCCTGAAGTTAAATGTTAAAACCCACGCCTGCTCCCACGCTGCCCCTCCTCCCTGAACCCTAATTTAGACCCTGGCCAAGTTTTCCCAAAGGCATTCCTAATGCCATTGTGTATAAATCCTGTCTGATCCGACCTTAAATATTTATGCAAACTGAAATATGTCTGGAAAGGAGTCAAAGCCACATCTCCCTCCGGCGGCCCCGCCCCTCCGTTTCCATGGAGGAGGGCCCTCCCCCCGGCTCCCCACCCCCGGCTCCCTCCCCTCCCCCCTCCCCCCGCCCCCGGCTCCCTCCCCTGGTCGGGGGTTGATAGTGGTCATTGCAGAGGCTGCTGTTTGGTGCCCTGACTGAAGGCCTGACGTCTTGCCACCCATTTAGCCTGGAGTTTTCAGCTCGTGTGAAACGCACTGGCATAGGATGTGCGTTTTTAAACACTCAGTTCAGGTGAGAGCAGTTGGTGTGATCTCCCCACACCAGCTGCAGCAACACCGAACGCTTGGACCCGGACCCAGGGGGGCCCGCTGTTCCTGGGCCGTGCGGTCAGCGGCACGGTCACCGCTGGGCTACTCTCGGCCTGGCCTCGGGACACGTGCTGAACTCCGTGTCAGAGGCATTTGCTAATGACCCTCCCCTGCCAGCTGCAGCGCCAGCTGGACCTCCTGTCCGCCTTCCGGGCCTGATGCCCCGATGCCCTGTCATCAGAGAGAGGGGCAGGCAGGAGGGGCGTAGTGACGCACCCCATTACAGCCCTGAGGCCCAGGCCAGGAGAGGCCACTGCCTGTGTGATAGCCCAAGGCGCTCCCGCTGCCTGGAAGCACTTGGTAACCTTCCGACGTTGGGATGGAGAAGGGAAGTACACGGCCTCTCCCCGCAGTTTTGTTTATCTTCCGGTGGTTTGGGGTTTATTCGCTCTCCCGTGGTTACCGACCACGCCCGCTGCGCTGAGGGCTGAGGAGGAGGGGCGGGCCCAGGCCCTGCTCCGAGGTTCGCTGTCAGATTCCCGCGACCCCAAGAGGCGAGGCGGGCAGGGCAGGGGCTCCTCCTCTGTGGCCCAGGTGGGAGTGAAGCGTGGAGAGGGGTGACCTCCCTGGGCCACAGGGTGAGAGGCAGGACCAGGAGCCGAGGCTCCGACTCAACCCTCGGTTCTTCCCGCATCGAGAGATGCTGATGGAGGTGATGGTCCAGGCACACAGGGAGGAGGAGGTGCTGGGGGAGGTGATGGGCCAGGCACACAGGGAGGAGGAGGTGCTGGGGGAGGTGATGGGCCAGGCACACAGGGAGGAGGAGGTGCTGGGGGAGGTGATGGGCCAGGCACACAGGGAGGAGGAGGTGCTGGGGGAGGTGATGGGCCAGGCACACAGGGAGGAGGAGGTGCTGGGGGAGGTGCTGGGCCAGGCACACAGGGAGGAGGAGGAGGTGCTGGGGGAGGTGATGGGCCAGGCACACAGGGAGGAGGAGGAGGTGCTGGGGGAGGTGATGGGCCAGGCACACAGGGAGGAGGAGGTGCTGGGGGAGGTAATGGTCCAGGCACACAGGGAGGAGGAGGAGATGCTGATGGAGGTGATGGGCCAGGCACACAGGGAGGAGGAGGAGGTGCTGATGGAGGTGATGGGCCAGGCACACGGGGAGGAGGAGGTGCTGGGGAGGTGATGGGCAGGCACACAGGGAGGAGGAGGAGGTGCTGGGGGAGGTGATGGGCCAGGCACACAGGGAGGAGGAGGTGCTGATGGAGGTGATGGTCCAGGCACACAGGGAGGAGGAGGTGCTGGGGAGGTGATGGGCAGGCACACAGGGAGGAGGAGGAGGTGCTGGGGGAGGTGATGGTCCAGGCACACAGGGAGGAGGAGGTGCTGGGGGAGGTGATGGGCAGGCACACAGGGAGGAGGAGGAGATGCTGGGGGAGGTGATGGGCCAGGCACACAGGGAGGAGGAGGCCTGGGGGAGGTGATGGGCCAGGCACACAGGGAGGAGGAGGAGGTGCTGGGGGAGGTGATGGGTCAGGCACACGGGGAGGAGGAGGAGGTGCTGGGGGAGGTGATGGGCAGGCACACAGGGAGGAGGAGGAGGTGCTGATGGAGGTGATGGGTCAGGCACACAGGGAGGAGGAGGTGCTGATGGAGGTGATGGGCCAGGCACACGGGGAGGAGGAGGAGGTGCTGGGGGAGGTGATGGGCAGGCACACAGGGAGGAGGAGGAGGTGCTGATGGAGGTGATGGGTCAGGCACACGGGGAGGAGGAGGTGCTGATGGAGGTGATGGGCCAGGCACACGGGGAGGAGGAGGAGGTGCTGGGGGAGGTGATGGGTCAGGCACACAGGGAGGAGGAGGTGCTGATGGAGGTGATGGGCCAGGCACACGGGGAGGAGGAGGAGGTGCTGGGGGAGGTGATGGGCCAGGCACACAGGCCTGGGAGAACCAACCTCAGCCCGTCCCGCCCACGGCCCTGCTCCAGCCGCCGCCCCAGGTGGGCCTCCTGGGCAGTGAGGGGAGCAGGTGGGCAGGGTCCGGGCAGGCAGGACGGCGCTGGGCCCAGTGTCCCGCCTCTCACCTCCTGCACCTGGAGGTTTTCCGGCCCTTTCCATCCGGGAACCTGCCCCTCCCCCGCACCGGCGAGGACCCTGACTGCGCTGTGGGTAGTTTGCACATTTCGTTAGCACCGGGAATGAAGCTCCCAGACACCACAGGGCAAGTGTGAGCGTCTCCCAACGAGCCCCAGCTTCCCACCGGCGAGGGCTCCCATCTGTTTCCTCCCCACCCCACACTCCCGCCGGCCGCCCCCAGCCTGTCCTTCAAGCGGCCTCCACTGCCTCCACCTGATTGGAAAGGCAGAGTCTCGCTCGGCCTCCTGTGACCTCAGTCCCCGGGCGGCAGGTGCCGGGCGTGGACCGCGACGTCTGACGCTGGAATCGAGGTCGCACCGGCTGCGTCTGGGAGCCTCGCAGACCCTTAGCAGCCCACGTCCACGGAGGAACCGGCTCAGGGCGAGCGCCCAGCAGCCCACGTCCACGGAGGGAGCTGGCTCAGGGCGAGCGCCCAGCAGGGGCGGGTCTCACGGGTGTGCGTGGACTTGACCGTCTGTAAATCGCGAGGGGCCGATGCTGTCTCCTTCTATGGCGGCCCGCCGCACCCCTGCCCACTGCACCCCTGCGGGAGACGGACCGGAGCTGGGCTGGCAGTGCCGCAGTCGTTGCTGGAGAAGCTCTGGCCCAGGAGGGCAGGCCGGGCTGCACAGACCCGTGTCCTCGCGCCCCCGCCCCCCACCCAGGGTTCCCTACAGCGGGACCCGCCCCGCCCGGCTTCTCAGCACACTCTTTTATTTTTTATATTTTTATTGATCTCAGAGAGGAAGGGAGAGGGAGAGAGAGAGAAACATCAATGATGAGAGAGAATCATGGATCGGCTGCCTCCTGCACACCCCACACTGGGGATCGAGCCCCCACCCCGGGCCTGTGCCCTGACCGGGATCGAACCCTGACCTCCTGGTTCACAGGTGGATGCTCAGCCCCTGAGCCACGCGGGCCGGGCTGATGGTAACGGTCCTGCCCACAGTCCTGCAGAGGGTGGCCGTGTGTTTGCGTGGAAGACTTCATTGCCCAGCAGCCCGGGGCATTCTGGGTAGGAGGCGGCCCGGGGCATTCTGGGTAGGCCGCCTGGAGTCTGCCCGGCTTCCTGCGCATGGCGCCGGGCTCGTCTTCACACCTGTGACGCCTGAAGGACTCGCCGAGGTCGGGGTGTGGTGAGTCCAGGACCCGCCCGGGAGACGACTTCATGCGCCCCCGGAGCCCGCAGAGGCGGGAGGCGTGGCGGTGGGTCCCCGCCCTGCGCCCACCGTGGCCAGGCCCAGCCCCAGCCCCAGGCCCAGCCCCAGCCCCAGCCCCAGGCCCCAGCCCCAGGCCCAGGCCCCACCCCAGGCCCAGACCCAGGCCCAGCCCCCAGCCCCAGGCCCCAGCCCCAGCCCCAGCCCCAGCCCCAGCCCCAGGCCCAGCCCCAGGCCCCAGCCCCAGGCCCAGCCCCAACCCAGCCCCAGCCCCAACCCAGCCCCAGCCCCCAGCCCCAGCCCCAGGCCCCAGCCCCAGCCCCCAGGCCCAGCCCCAGGCCCAGCCCAGCCCCAGGCCCAGCCCAGCCCCAGGCACCAGCCCCAGGCCCAGCCCCAGGCCCAGCCCCAGGCCCAGCCTCAGGCCCAGCCCCAACCCAGCCCCAGCCCCCAGGCCCAGGCCCAGGCCCAGCCCCAGCCCCAGCCCCAGGCCCAGCCCCAGGCCCCAGCCCCAGGCCCAGCCCCAGGCCCAGCCCCAGCCCCAGCCCAGCCCCAGGCCCCAGCCCCAGCCCCAGGCCCAGCCCCAGGCCCAGCCCCAGGGCCCAGCCCCAGGCCCAGCCCCAGCCCCAGCCCCAGGCCCAGCCCCAGCCCCAGCCCCAGGCCCAGCCCCAGGCCCCAGCCCCAGCCCCAGGCCCAGCCCCAGCCCCAGCCCAGCCCCAGGCCCCAGCCCCAGCCCCAGGCCCAGCCCCAGCCCCAGCCCCAGGCCCAGCCCCAGGCCCCAGCCCCAGGCCCAGCCCCAGGCCCCAGCCCCAGCCCCAGGCCCAGCCCCAGGCCCAGGCCCCACCCCAGCCCCAGCCCCAGGCCCAGCCTCAGGCCCAGCCCCAACCCAGCCCCAGCCCCCAGGCCCAGGCCCAGCCTCAGGCCCAGCCCCAACCCAGCCCCAGCCCCCAGGCCCAGGCCCAGGCCCAGCCCCAGCCCCAGCCCCAGCCCCAGCCCCAGCCCCAGGCCCAGCCCCAGGCCCCAGGCCCAGCCCCAGCCCCAGCCCCAGGCCCAGCCCCAGGCCCCAGCCCCAGCCCCAGGCCCAGCCCCAGGCCCAGCCCCAGCCCCAGGCCCCAGGCCCAGGCCCAGCCCCAGGCCCAGGCCCAGCCCCAGCCCCAGCCCCAGCCCCAGCCCCAGGCCCAGCCTCAGGCCCAGCCCCAGCCCCAGGCCCAGCCCCAGCCCCAGCCCCAGCCCCAGCCCCAGCCCCAGGCCCAGCCCCAGCCCCAGCCCCAGCCCCAGCCCCAGGCCCAGCCTCAGGCCCAGCCCCAGCCCCAGCCCCAGCCCCAGGCCCAGCCCCAGCCCCAGCCCCAGGCCCAGCCCCAGGCCCAGCCCCAGGGCCCAGCCCCAGGCCCAGCCCCAGCCCCAGCCCCAGCCCCAGCCCCAGGCCCAGCCCCAGCCCCAGCCCCAGGCCCCAGGCCCAGCCCCAGGCCCAGGCCCAGCCCCAGCCCCAGCCCCAGCCCCAGGCCCAGCCCCAGCCCCAGCCCCAGCCCCAGCCCCAGGCCCAGCCCCAGCCCCAGCCCCAGGCCCCAGGCCCAGCCCCAGGCCCAGGCCCAGGCCCAGGCCCAGCCCCAGCCCCAGCCCCAGGCCCAGCCCCAGCCCCAGCCCCAGGCCCCAGGCCCAGCCCCAGGCCCAGGCCCAGCCCCAGCCCCAGCCCCAGCCCCAGGCCCAGCCCCAGGCCCCAGGCCCAGCCCCAGCCCCAGCCCCAGGCCCAGCCCCAGGCCCAGCCCCAGCCCCAGGCCCAGCCCCAGCCCCAGGCCCCAGGCCCAGCCCCAGGCCCAGCCCCAGCCCCCAGGCCCCAGGCCCAGCCCCAGGCCCAGCCCCAGGCCCAGCGGCGCTGGAGGGCCCTGGGGACCCGAGCAGTGACGTGGTGGTTTGTGTAGGAGTTTCCTTTTGCTCCCGGGCCGGGCATGGCGTTGGCATCCCTGGGGGTGCCCCCCCCCGCCCCCCTCTGCTGGCTTGACATCTACACCCATGAGTCTCTGCCCCGCCCACCGGGGAGGACAGGGGGCAATTAGGTGGTAATTGCTCCGCGCAGTCAGCTCGCAGCTGCTGGAGGCCTGACCCCCGCCCCCTCCTCGGGAACCCCGAAACCGCCTTCTCCCCACTTCCCCGCAGGCGGGCTTACCCCGCACCCCGTCCGCCCGGAGCCTGGTGACGGGAGCCCTGCTCGCAGGGAAGGGCCGGCCAGGCGGCTCCTCTCGTGGGTCAGGGCCTGTCCCCCTGCGGAGGCGGCGTGAGGACCGTTTTCCTCCGGGAGGGCGCTGACGCGGGGACACGGGGGGCCGGGGGCAGAGCGTGGACGGCTCCCTGCTCGCCGCCTCCTGTCGTACAGCCCCTCCCCGCTAGGTGGGCGCCTGGCCCGTTCTGGGGTGCTGAGCCCCTTCCTCGTGCAGGGTTTGGAAGGGGAGGTGCTGGCCCGTGAGGATTCGGGGTGTCTGGCTGTGCGGGGAGGCGGAGGCGGCTGCGGGTGACACGTGGAGCTGCTCCCCATTCTTAGATGCTGCGCACGAGTGTGGGGTGCGTGCTAACAGGGCTGATGCACATGTTCTGGGGTGGCCTTCCGCTCCCTGAAAGCTGTCTCACCAAACACGCTCATCAGGAATGGGCTGAGAGCTTCGCCGAGGACACACCCCGGGTCCTTCAGCGGAAGCCACAGCCACCCTGCTCTGTGGATGGAGCGTCCGGCCACGGACTGCAGGGTCCCGGGTTCCATTCGCGGTCAGGGCGCGTTCAGATGGTAACTGATCCATGTTTCACGCTCACGTCGATGTTTCTCTCTCTCTCTCTCTCTCTCTCTCTCTCTCTCTCTCTCTCTCTCTCTCTCCCTTCCTTCCTCTCTCAAACCAGTAAAAGCATGTCCCCCGGTGAGGGTTGGAGGAAAAAGCAGCAGCCCTCACAGCTCTCAGCACTTAGGACATTTGAAGGGTTTGGGGAGTTGTGTGCCGTGAACTGGGACAGAGACCAGACGCATTTCTTATTACAAATCACAGTGTCCCCAGAGGGCGTCGGAGCCCACGTGGGCGAACTGGTGGGTAGAACCGACTCCCAGCAGCCCCAGTTCGAGCGGAAGAAAGGCCACGCCCCTTGTTTTGGGGGCTAAAGAGGAAGCCCCGGGGCATCTGCTTGTCCTTCCTGAGCAGAGGGCACAGGCCCCACGGGAAGAAGCCCCAGCTCTTCCTTCTCCTTCCCCTCGCTCCCTCCTCTGGGGTTGGGAGGAGCCCCGGCTGCTGGGAGGTAAAGGAGGAAATTTGCTAAACCTCCAGGGGCTGTGGGTGGGGGTCCGCGGGAGGGAAGGCCCCGCAGCCGGGGAGCGAGGGAGGTGCGGCTGTCATGCTCAGAGCCGGCAGGGGGGTCACCTCAGGCTGGAGGCTGGCAGGGTCCCGAGCCGACACCCTGTGCGTGGCCTGGGGTGGGCCTGTGAGGGTCTAACGGGGCTGGAGCTTGACCTGGTGGGCTCAGGGCAGCAGACCCGTGCAGATGTCCTGGGGCAGAGCATGCTTTACCAGAAGTGTCAGGATAGAAGGCATCTGGCCACCCTCTAGCAGAATGCGCAGCTCTCTGCTGTCCATGCGTCTGGGTCAGAGGAGCCGGGGGGCAGGAGGAGTCCGGCTGGTGAGGTTTGGGGAACAGTTTAAGCTCAGCATGAGGACTGGGGAGTCCTGGGTTCAGAGCAGACACTCGGGCTGGGAGAAAAGGGAAGTGACCGAGAGGGGAAGTCTGGCTGCCGTTGGTCGGGGTCAGCGGCTGTGGAGCTCAGGGGGTTCCTGCAGCCACTGTTGTTTCCGTTGTCGTGGCGACGGGAGGAGAAATCCACTACGCCCAGTGCAGGTGCGCCGGGGCGCGTGGGCCTGCCTCCCCCACACAGCCCTGGCCGCCAGGACCTAACCCCTCCCGAGACGGCTAGCTGAGCGTTTTGGGGTGTGGATCAAACCGTGGCAGCTCTGAATTCAGAGGCTTTGACCTTGGGCTGCGGGCGTCGCCCAGGTGGGCCCTTCCTGTTGTCACAAGAGAGCGGGGCCTCTCGGAGGGAAAGGGGGAGGAGGGTGGGTGGGAGGTAATCAACAAGAGAGCTTGTATGCATGGAGGCACGACCCATGGGCACAGACGGGGTGGTGAGGGCCTGGGGTAGGGGGGCTCGAGGGGTCAGTGGGGGAAGGAGGGGCCATATGTAACACCTTCAGCAATAAAGATTAAAAACAAACAAACTAACAATATCTGAGTCCTACCGGTGTGGCTCAGTGGTTGAGCATCGACCTATGAACCAGGAGGTCACAGTTCGATTCCTGGTCAGGACACATGCCTGAGTTGTGGGCTCGATCCCCAGTGTGGGATGTGTAGGAGGCAGCTGATCAAGGATTCTCTCTCATCATTGATGTTTCTCTCTCTCTCCCTCTCCCTTCCTCTCTGAAATCCATAAAATATAAATATCTGAAAGTCTATAAACTATGAGTAAGTAAAAGAGATGAAAAATCCCACACAATTCCACCACCAGAGACAGTCATTGTTAACATCGGTTGTGGATTTCTTCCGAGTAATGTTTGTGCGTGGATGTGGCATCAGGGCTGGTAAAAAAAAGAAAAGAAACAAAGCTGGGCCTGGGCTCGGTTGGGTCCCTGGTCCCTTTCCTGTCCCCATTCGCTTCCCTGCCCCTGGCAGCCGCAGCCCCGTGGGTGCGCCCGATCGCGCTGAGGAGGCTCAGTGCCGGGGCCGGGACCTGCTGCTGCTCCGCCCGGGGCTCTGGTGAGGAGCTGCGGCGGCTGGGGGTGTAGGGGCCAGGCCTCTCATTCAGAGCCCCTGGAGCCTCAGAGCCACTGGCTATACACCCCCCGGGGGCTGTTCCTCCATGAGGGGCCCAAGGTGGGGGCCCAGGGCCCTGGGGGCTGGCAGTCACTGGTATAGATTTCTGGCCTGCCCTTGTCTAGGAGGTGGAACACTCATACCCACTACAAAGCCTTCTGAGGAGGGGTTTCTGTGTAGGTTCTCAGTGGGTGGCACACAGTAGGTGCTCGGTGGGTGGCACACAGTAGGTGCTCGGTGAGTGGCACACAGTAGGTGCTCGGTGAGTGGCACAGTAGGTTCTCGGTGAGTGGCACACAGTAGGTGTTCGGTGAGTGGCACAGTAGGTGCTCGGTGAGTGCCACAGTAGGTGCTCGGTGAGTGGCACAGTAGGTGCTCGGTGAGTGGCACAGTAAGTGCTCGGTGAGTGGCACACAGTAGGTGCTCGGTGAGTGGCACAGTAGGTGCTCGGTGAGTGGCACAGTAAGTGCTCGGTGAGTGGCACACAGTAGGTGCTCGGTGAGTGGCACAGTAGGTGCTCGGTGAGTGGCACACAGTAGGTGCTCGGTGAGTGGCACAGTAGGTGCTCGGTGAGTGGCACACAGTAGGTGCTCGGTGAGTGGCACAGTAGGTGCTTGGTGAGTGGTACACAGTAGGTGCTCGGTGAGTGGCACAGTAGGTGCTCGGTGAGTGGCACAGTAGGTGCTTGGTGAGTGGCACACAGTAGGTGCTCGGTGGGTGGCACACAGTAGGTGCTCGGTGAGTGGCACAGTAGGTGCTCGGTGAGTAGCACACAGTAGGTGCTCGGTGAGCGGGGCCTTTGCCCCTGGCTCAAGGGCCAGTGCGAGAGGCCTCCGTTTCTGATGTACTTACATGCGTCTGCGGTTACCCCAGGCCCATCCTGTATGGGAAGTGTCAGGGCCAAGAGCGTTCGGCCACCCGCCAGCAGAACCCGCAGCTCTCTGCTGTCCATGAGTCCAGAAGCTTCCCTCGCCCGCTGTCTCCGCTGTCAGGCCCCGTCCCAGCACCATCGCCTCTTGCCCGCATTCCTGCAGTTGCCTCAGAACCGGGCTCCCACTGTCCTGGGCACGGCCCTCTCTTCCCACCAAGCAGCCAGAGGGACCTTTCGACACCAGGAGTCAGCCGGCATCTGTCCTCTGCTCAGGGCAGCCAAGCCTGCAATCTCCCTGAGCCCGCCCCTCAGGGACCCTCCTCGACGCCACTCTTCCCTCCCTCCCTGTTCCTCCTGTTGCATCCACTCTGGCCCCAGCTGCTTCTCGGGTCTGCGGAGCATGCTCCACCCCAGGACATTTGCACGTGCTCTGCCCTCTGCCTGGGTGTTCCTCCCCAGGGCATCTCTGTGGCTCGTGCCTCGTTTCCTTCAGCTGTCTGCTCAGCGTTCCCTATCTCCATCACTTCCTGTCCTGTTTACTTTCTTTGGATCCCTACAGTGGTCGGCAAACTCATTCGTCAACAGAGCCAAATATCAACAGTACAACAATTGAAATTTCTTTTGAGAGCCAAATTTTTTAAACTTAAACTTCTTCTAACCCCACTTCTTCAAAATAGACTCTCCCAGGCTGTGGTATTTTGTGGAAGAGCCACACTCAAGGGGCCAAAGAGCCGCATGTGGCTCGCGAGCCGCAGTTTGCCGACCACGGCCTTATCACAACCTGAAATGCACACTTCCCTGTTTTTGTCTCGCCTGCCACAGGGGTTCCATCCCCACGGAACGCCAGAGCCCGGAACAGTGCGTGGCGTGGGGTGCGCTCTAGATGATGTGCATTCAGTAAACGGATGAATGGGTGGAGGAGGGAGCTTTACACGTATTCGGATACTATGCATTCAGTGAAAAGGTTCCTATTTGGTCATCTGTAGGGATATTTCTCGGCAAGGTGTTCTGCTTGTCTGTCTGCCATTGCCATGGCCAACGTGGGCACCTCTGTACGCCCGGCTGGGTGTGGGCACCTGCCCAGCCCTCCCTCAGGAGGCGAGGAGGACACGCGGGCAGCAGGCTGGGTGCAGGCGGGAGGTCCGCACGGACTGTGTGTGGAGGCCTGTCGTCTAGTTGCCGACAGCGAGCTCCGTGTGTTCGGCGGTGGAGCCCGAGGCGGGGCTGTGGAGGGAAGGGGTGGGGCACAGAGGCTGTAGGAGCAGGAAGATGGCAGGCAGGTAATGCAGTCACTTCCTCCAAGGCCCCGTGGACATGAACATTAGCATCTGCGACTGAGCGGGGGGTGCGAGCCACCACGGGGAGGGGACTGGCTCCTAATGGGATGCACTCGCACCCTTCGGCAGCTTCGGCGCGTGACCCTGTGGGTCCTTTCTCCACGTCCCTCTATTTCTCCTTAAGACTGGGTGTGGCCCGCCCAGTGTGGCTCAGGGGTTGAGCATCGACCTAAGAAGCAGGAGGTCAGGGTTCGATTCCCGGTCAAGGGCACAGGCCCGGGTTGCCAGCTCAATCCCCAGTGTGGGGCGTGCAGGAGGCAGCCGATCCATGATTCTCTCTCAGCATGGATGTGTTTTTTTCTCTCTCCTTCTCCTTCCTCTTTGAAATCAATAAAAAAAATATAAAAAAAAGGTCAGTGTGAGCCTTCAGGGAAGCTTCACTCAAAGCAACGAGGGGAAACTGAGGGGAAAGCTATGAACTTTAATCTCCCACACGAAACAGACGCCCAGTTGCATCTGGAATTGTGGGGTTTGGCCGGCCTGGGGGGCGGGGGGACCCGCTGGGAACCATGGCCTGTCCGTGGGAAACGAAGCTCCCACCCAGTGATGAGGAGGAAAGGAAAACGCAGCTAACACAACACGGGGCCTGCCAAAGTCCGCGCCTGGTCCCAGTGAGCCCAGCCCTTCCCGGAGCCAGGGACTCCGGATCTGTGGCTGCCCTGCCCCTCCCGCTGGGCACCCCCCCCCCCCAGGAGCCCTGCCCGCAGCCCCCCTCCCCCGCTGGCAGGAGCCGGACCCCGGAAACGCTGCGAGAGCACAATGACCCACTCAGGATGCGAATGCCGCGTGTCACGTTGCTCATGGAGGGCGCACCTCCCCGCAGCTGCCGCGGAACGAGGAGGCCGCCGGCCCTGAGAGCGGCCTGTGTGTGCTTTGTTCTGCGCTTGCAGCTGATTGAGGAGCCAGAGGAAGGGAACCGATCGGATGTCTGCGCTCCAGGGACCATCCACATCCTTCCTGGGCGGAGGGGCAGGTGACCGGGACACCGGACGCTTGGCGAGGGGGTGGCTTTCCTGCCTTGGCTCGGTCGCAGGGCTTTCATGGACAGACAATGACCTTCAGAGAAAACAATGACCTTTGCAGCGATCTCCCCGCCCGGGCAGCGCGGCAGCCAGCTCAGCTCCAACAGCTTTCCTCTCGCCTTTCCGCGCGAGTGGAGCAACGGCCGGGAGGAAGGAGCTTTGTCTGGAAAGCGCCCCGTGTCTGGCCGCCCGGCGCTCTCCCCACCCGTCATTGAGGCAGAAGGAAGCAGAGGGGAGATCCGATTGCAGCTTGGGAGGGGGTGCCAGCGGGGCTGTGCTCCTGCAGACCTGTCCCGGGGTCCCCAGATCTGACGCCCCAAGATTAAGCCCTGAGGATGTGGAGCTGAGGGCAGGAGAGGGTGAGACACCAGGCATTCCCCTCGAGGACGCGCTGTCCTGCGGCTGCCACCGAGGAAGCAAGTGGAAGTCACCCGAGCGGTGTCGTGAAGTACCCGACCGTCCCGGGCGCGGGCCTCTTCTCCGGGACGCCAGGCGCTGCTTTCAGATGCTGTTGGTTGGGTTCAGAGACCCGGGCTGTGGTCCCCTCACTCCTGCAGGGCCTGGCTGAGTGTTGTCTGGGCCTGGCCGGGGACGGACCTGCAGCCGCGGAGCATCGATGGGGACGGTGCTCTCCAGTGAGCCGCCGCCAGGCAGGGAGGCCAGTCTCCCTCATATTTGTGCCCTTGGTCTCGTCCATATCCATCTTCTTTTTCTCTAAACTTCCTTTTTAAAAATATATTTTTATGAATTCAGTGAGGAAGGGAGAGAGGGAGAGAGAGAAACATGAGTGATGAGAGAGAATCAGGGATCGGCTGCCTCCTGCACACCCCCCACTGCGGATGGAGCCTGCAACCCAGGCCTGTGCCCTGACCGGGAATCGAACCATGACCTCCAGGTTCATAGGTCAACACTCAACCACTGAGACACACTGGCCAGGCTGGACTTTTTTTAAACCATTTGTTTACTTCCATTTGGTTTTCCTTTTCTCCCCACATCCTCGCGTCTTTCACGGTCCTGCCTTGTTGGCTGCAGTGAACTTCAGCCCGGAATGCTGTGCTTCCCTCCCTCTGCTCCACACCCGCCTGTCCCCTCAGCGCTGGCGTCCCTGCTCCGCGCTCTTGGTTTATGGTGGCCGCCGGGGCATTTCTCTTCTCAGGACCAGGTCACTGTCCCCTCCGCCCTGGCCAGTCCCCGGGACTCACATTAGGATTGGTCTTTCCCAAGGTGGATTCCAGTTCTACTTGGAGAGGAGGCAGCAAGACCAGGGGGCTGGGAGGCAGACACATTTCGATCAAATCCTGATTTTACTACTTAAAAGTTGGGCTATTGTTGTTGTTGTTAGTCCTCAACCAGGGATATATCTTGTCCATTGATTTTTAGAGAGAGTGGAAGGGCGGGAGGGCGGGGAGGTGGGGAGAGAGAGAGCCTGAGAGAAACATCGATGTGAGAAGGACACATCAGTTGGTTGACTCCTGCACGCTGGATCAAACCCGAAACCCAGGTATGCACCCTGGGCCGGAAATCAAACCCACGACCCTTTGGTGTGTGGGCCGAAGCTCTGACCACTTACCACACCGGCCAGGGTGAACACTGGGCTGTCTCGAGGAGACTGGCCTCCCGGAGCCTCAGGCGCCCCATTTGTGAAGCAGACAGGACGTGAGTTTGGATGAAGTGCGTGATGCGAAGGGTCTCGCTCTGAGCCCGGCTGAGGAAGCTACGCCACCACTAGTCCCTTTCTGCTTTTCCTGATGGAACCGATGGACCGGCCCAAGCCAGGCCCGGAGCAAGAAGAGACTCTGTCTTCAAGGCTGTTTGGTGGGCCCGTCGCTCTAAAGCGACCCCCACAGTGACATTGGGAAGCTGTCATGTATAGTCTAGGAACTTGGTGAAGTTTATTGCGTGTATTACTCGTTGAGTGGTTTAACGTCTCTACGAGGTATGTCACACCCTACGCTCACTTTACAGTGGAGCCTTGGGTAACCTCTTACGGCCGTGGTCGGCAAACTGCGGCTCGCGAGCCACATGCGGCTCTTTGGCCCCTTCAGTGTGGCTCTTCCACAAAATACCACGGCCTGGGCGAGTCTATTTTGAAGAAGTGGCGTTAGAAGAAGTTTAAGTTTAAAAAATTTGGCTCTCAAAAGAAATTTCAATCGTACTGTTGATATTTGGCTCTGTTGACTGATGAGTTTGCCCACCACTGTCTTACGGTCACAAGTGGTCTCGCGCATCTGTCTTTCGGCTTCTTTGGCCTCAGTTTCTAGGTGTGGAATAGCGGGCCCCAGGGTCTGCAGGTCTGGCCACGCTGCCCTCTAGAAAGGTTGCACAGGATTAATTCCCACCGACAGGGCCTGAGAGTGCCCACTTCCGGCTGCGGGCCAGCAACGTGGGAGAGCGTTCCTTTAACCTCTGCCCATCTGATAAGCCAGAACTAGCATCTTGTTGTTTTAGTTGGCGTTCCTTTAATCGTTAGGGAAAGGAGGCGTTTTTTTCCTCATTGGTCGTTAGT
The DNA here is from genome assembly GCF_951640355.1 of Cnephaeus nilssonii. Classification (NCBI taxonomy): domain Eukaryota; kingdom Metazoa; phylum Chordata; class Mammalia; order Chiroptera; family Vespertilionidae; genus Cnephaeus; species Cnephaeus nilssonii. Next base: position 114,711,443 of record NC_137073.1, on the reverse strand, counting down.
GTTTCTTCTCTTAGGAATCACCTTTTTGTGCCTGTGACCATTTTCTCCATTGTATTATTGGTGACTTTTTTCACTAAGTTTTTTAAGTGCAGGGGTTTAACACTTACCCCAGTTTGTAATCTGTCTTTCCACGGGGCTCGATTGCACTTGCTTGGTCTCCCGCTCTGTGGACATGTAGGAGCTCTGTCGTCGGCTCTGCTCTCTCTGTATTTATGGTGTCTGGCCCCGCACCTCGAAGGCCTTTCATCGGGCCAGACGGTTTCACAGAGTCTGGAGGCCACGAGGAGCCGATGGATTGAGGCACATTTGGAAACCAAAAGGTAAAAGACATCAATTATAAAAAATACTCTTCGCGCTTCCCCAGGAAATTCTTTCTTTTCCATAACAACATTAGAAAAAATAACTCAAGGTTTTTTCATGTAGCCCGGCCAGTGTGGCTCAGTGGCTGAGCATCGACCTATGAACCAGGAGGTCCCGGGTTCGATTCCTGGTCAGGGCACGTGCCTGGGTTGCGGCTCAATCCCCAATGGGGGGCGTGCAGGAGGCAGCCAATCAACGATTCTCTCTCATCATTGATATTTTTATCTCTCTCGCCCTCTCCCTTTCTCTCTGAAATCAATAAAAATGTATTTAAAAAATATTTTTCATATATGTCGATTAGAATACACATACCTGCATAAAGCTAGATATTTCTCCTTGGCTCCGTTCTTCAGTAAGAACAATAAAGAGGTTGTAAATGCATTGGCTAATCCGTTGTAATTCTGGTAACAGACGTGTATTGCAAAATAATGTGTGTCACGTGTACACGCACAACAGTTGTTTCCCATGCAGCATTGTTACAGTCTTCACAGGAACGTGGCAGGTTAACTGCCATTGTCTTCCCTTTCCGGCGAGGACACTGCGGTCCCAGGTGGCTGAACGACTGGCCTGACGTCACCCCCTCAGATGACGGCAGCCAGGGCTCAAACTCACGTCTTTTTTTATTTATTTATTTTTTTATTATTTTTTTAAAAAATATATTTTATTGATATTTCACAGAGAGGAAGGGAGAGGGATAGAGAGCTAGAAACATCGATGAGAGAGAGACATCGACCAGCTGCCTCCTGCACCCCCCCCCCCCACCAGGGGATGTGCCCGCAACCATTGTACATGCCCTTGACCGGAATCGAACCCGGGACCTTCCAGTCCGCAGACCGACGCTCTGTCCACTGAGCCACACCGGTTTCGGCTCAAACTCACGTCTCTCTAAAAAATCCAGCCTTCTTCCCAGTTATCAAGATAGGAACTAGGACCGCCCTGGCCAGGTGCAGCTCAGGGAAAAGTTTGGGGTTCAGTTCCCAGTTGGGGTGTGTACAGGAAGCAACCAACCAGTGTTTCTCTCTGACATTGATATTTCTCCCTCTCTCTCTAAATAAAAAGCATATGCTCAGGTGAAGAAAAAAAATATTGTAAAAAGCTCGTCTGGCTCTGCGGTCAGGGGGCTGCTCAGAGTCCGACGTTCAGCAGCGCAGGTCGCACCTCAGCCGTGGGTGTCGCGTGGCTTCCGTGTCAGTCGTCAGCGACAGTGCTGGCCGCGGCCCTGCGCCAGGCTTGTCATGTCCGCCTCCTGCCGGCCGCCTGCGTGCCAAGGTGCCCCGGCGCCCGGCTCTGGCCTTCCAGCCCACTGCCTCGCTCACGTCTCTCCGTCGTGGCCCAGACGCCGCCTTCCGAGAGGACTCCCTGCCGCCCGTCTGCGCCGGCTCTCTGTCGCGTTCGCTGCCTCGTTCCCCTGCGAGTGCTGGTCGCTGCCGCTGCCGGGACGAGACGACTCGCTTACCTGCTTGTCCTTCGACTCCTCCCTCAGCAGACCGTCAGCGTGGGAGGAGCGGACTCTGTCTTGGGCCGTGCCGTGTCCTCAGGGCCCAGAGCAGTGCCTGGCACGCAGCAGGTGCTGGACGTTCGCTGCGTGGACGAGGGAGGGAGTGGGACGGAAGGTAAGAGTCGGTGCCGGGCAGACAGGCCTCGGCCACAGGAAGGGAAGCCGGAGGACGGCCGCCCCGCCCCGCCTCCAGCCCCCAGGCGTGGTCGTGCAGGAGGAAGCGGGCCTCCAGGCGCAGGACCTTCCGCCAGGGTGGCTGCCCCCCCCCCCCCCCCCCCCCCCCCGCCCGGGAGCAGGTTGGGGCATTGACTGCTTTCTGCGGGAGCCTGGGGGTGCCCCTCCTCGTCCAGAAATGCAGCGTCGGGCTTGCACTGGGCTTGTCGGAGGCAGGAAGAGGCCCGGCTGCGGCCGCGGTCACGGCCAGGACAGACCAGTGCGGGACAGGGCGGCTTTTCTCTCGCCGGGACTTATTGTTAAATCCTCACCGAGGACATGTTTCCATTGATTTTCAGAGAGAGGGGAAGAGAGGGAAAGACAGAGAGAAACATCGATGTGAGAGAAACACATCAGTTGGTTGCCTCCTGCAGGAGCCTTGATCAGGGCCCAGCCAGGGTGGAGCCTGCAACCGAGGTACATGCCCTCGACCCAAATCAAACCCAGACCCTTCCGACCAAAGGCCGGTTTCTATCCACTGAGTGAAACCGGCTAGGGCTCTTGCTCTGACTTTTTAAAAAATATTATATATATATATATATGTATTTAATATATTTTTATTGCTTTCAGAGAGCAAGGGAGAGGGAGAGATAGAAACATCAATGATGAGAGAATATCATGGATCAGCTGCCTCCTGCACATCCCACACTGGGGATAGAGCCCGCAACCCCGGAATCAAACCGTGACTTCCTGGTTCCTAGGTTGATGCTCAACCACTGAGTTACACTGGCCGGGCTATATAATATACTTTCATTGGCTTCAGAGAGGGAGAGAGAGACAGAAACATCAATGATGAGAAAGAGTCATCGATCAGCTGCCTCCTGCACGCCCCACACTAGGGATCGAGCCTGCAACCGGGCATGTGCCCTTGGCCAGAATGGATCCCGGGACCCTTTGGTCCACAGGCAGACACTCTATCCACTGAGCCACACCGGCTGGGCTCGCTCCAGCTTTCCATGGAGTCGGAGCTCCCTGTCCGCGGGGGACTCCTCGCTTGAGCCAGGCTGCTCCTCGCCGGCCCCGCGAAGCTGTTTGCTCCTGTGCTGCCTGCGAGCCCCCTGCACAGCGTGGCCACCGGGGAGTCCCACTGCCGCAGGGTCCCAGGCTGTTTGCATCACCAGGCGGGGCCAGGCTGGGCCGCCCCATCAGCCTGCGGCCGTGCGCAGGCCTGTGAGGCTGCGGGCAGCGTGGAGCTGGTGACAGATCAGGCACCTCCCTCCCCAGGGGTTGTGGCTCCGGGTTCCCACAGCGTTACACCGAGGAGAGGACGCTGCTGGAGAAAGCACGAAAACCTGCGTCTCGGCCTCTGACCTCGGCACAGTTCTCAGTTCCTGGGGGGATGTGTGCACACACTGCGGGGGCGGGGGGGGGGCGGCAGTGGCTGAGGTCTCAGTGCACGCGGGCGTGCGGGGCGCACACGGGGAACAGCTCACTCCAGGTGGCACCTGGATGCTGCTCCCTGGGTGCCGCGTGTCCTTGGAGACGCCCGGACGTGGCGTTGCACCAGCCTCTTCCCGCTCGGACGTCAGCGCTGCTCTGCCTGTCGGTGGAGAGCGGTCTTCCTCGCCCGCGGGCCGGGGTCCGGTGGCCTTTCCTTTCCCTCTGTCCACACGCTGTTCCCACGTCTCATCTCGTGTCGTAATCTCTCGTTACATGAAGCCTTCAGACTTCCCCTAAGTGATTGCTTACAAAGACAGTGTTTAGAAATTGTTTATACAGTTATTTTTAGCGGGAAGCCACGCAATGAGCTCCAATTGTCGCCTTTCCAAGATTCCAGGGGCAGGGAGGGAATTCTGCCGAGTTCTAGGGACCAAGGCCAGCGCCGCCCCCCTCGGGCCGTCCTGGGGCCGCCACCGCGTCTGCCAACGCCGCCCGGACCCAGGGCCGTGGAGCGAGCCTCCTCCGCGCCCTGCTGCCCGTGGGTAAGCTGCGGCTTTGATCAGGTTCAGCGCCCGGCACGGTGCTCGGCACGTGGTGGGTGCTCGGCATGTGGTGGGTGCTCGGCCGGTGGTGGGTGCTCGGCACGTGGTGGGTGCTCGGCACGTGGTGGGTGCTCGGCCGGTGGTGGGTGCTCGGCGAGCACGCCCTGAGCGAGGAGCAGCTCCCTCTGCGGAGGGACGGGAGGCCACGTACCTGCTGCTCCGCGTGCACTTGTGTTTCTCTTGGCCGCACGGTGTGGTCTGTGACCCTGTCTTTCGGGAGGAACCCCCAGTGGCTGACGGCGCAAGCTCTGCTGGTCCGTGGTGTTAGAGGTCAGCGTGGCGGCGGCTGGGGTGGGGGATGGCGCCTGCGCCGGGCGCCCCGGAATCGGTCGGGTGTGGAACTTCAGCAAGCGCACCCGTCTGCCCTGAGCACCGTTCGGTGTGTGATTCTTTACCAAGATTTTGTTTTCATTTTTACGAAGTCAGACTCTGGAGCTAATTGTGCAGGTTCATGTCCCGGCTCACCTGTTGGTTTTCTCGCCGGGTGCCTGGGACCAGTCAGTTAACATGCGTGTCACAGACTTCCTCCGCCCGCACGTCAGCAGTGACAGTCCGTGTATCACAGGGAGTTACATGAATGCATCCATGGTGAACACTCAGTAAACGCCAATTATCATGACTGCTGTTTTTCAAAAGCTGAGATGTTTCAAGCCTGAGGTAAGCAATGACTTGGGACACATCCTGGGGTCCTTAGAGCGCCCCCCTCAGCAGGCCACCCTTCGTTTCTAAGATCTAGGTCCTTCTTAAAGGTCTCTTTCTATATGTTTGCCTTGAATCACCTTCCAAAGAGTTGGCTTTAAGGGCCCCTGTGATAATACGTGTTCCCCCGTTTTCACCTGGAGGAGCTCTGTGAACCCCAGAATCAACAGCAGAGCTTAGGGACCATTCCTCTGTGCTGTCCCATGTGGCGGCCAGAGCCCCATGCTGCGATGTAATTAAGTGTGAATTAACTGGAAATGCGTGAAGTGAGTCACAAACGCGGCTCCTCACACGCACCCGCTGCTCTCGTGTGCAAGGGCCATGTGTGCGTCCTGCTGCCCCCTGACCTGCATGTGACGGGACCCCCCCACAGCAGAGCTTCTGTTGGATAGCACGGCTCCACCGAGCCCCTCACTTCATACGCACGCGTGGAAACACTGAAGTCCAGAGCGGTAACATGGCTACCCAGTCACACAGCTGGCGAAGGACAGACCAGACCATGCGGTCAGAGTCCCTGGTTTCCACACCCAGGCGTTCCCATTGGCCACAAAGACACCCAGGTCCTCAGGCCTCCCTCCGGTCTGGGCCATCGTGCTGGCTGCGGGTTGTCCACCCGACACGCCTGCGCTTAGGACTGTGTCTCCATTTCACTAACGGGACTGTGTTCCATCCCGAGACTTTCCTCGGGGACTCGGGTCACACTTACTGCACGCTTACTGCACACAGAGGGCAGCGGTTAGAGTTCATGGAAACGGCCGACGTTCACTGAGCATTCACCATTGACCACAGACGCTCCTTTCCTCACAGTGAGGCGCGCACTGGGGAAGGCAAGACAGGTTACTTGGGGTGCAAGGGCGCAGGAGCAAGGGGTGGCCTTGGGGTTGGAGCGGTGCCCCCTGCACTGGCTGGGCGGCTGGTGTGGGCCTGTGCCAGGTCCCGGTGAAGCGGGCGGAGGGGGAGGACGAGCAGCAGGCAGCCCAGCAGGAGCTGGAGGAGGACGCGTCCTGCACGCTCTAGTACCTCCAACCACACAGGACCGGCCGGCTTGGCTGTCTGCATCTCTACACCCACCTTTTCCCTCTTCCTCTTTTTTGAAAAACAAAACCCCCAAAGTAGGACTCTCCAATGAGAAATGGCCGTCCGACCGCGGTGCCTGTTGCGGGCAGTCTGCCCCCGCCTGGTCGCGCTCTGGGTGGGGGTGGGGGTGGGGCTCGGAGTCGCTGGGCTGGGCTCCCAGGGCCCAGGGGTGCAGGTGAGTGAAGGGAGGCGAGCAGGCGGCCTCTCCGAGCTCTGATTCCAGTTTTGAGCTCCCACCCGGCTTTCTCACGAGGCCCCAGTTAGTAAGTCTGTGACGTGGTCACTAGAGATGAGAGGATGCATGTGTTTAAGAGCTGAGAGATTTAGCTGTTGATTTCATGGTTTGGCAGCCATCGGGTTCAGTTCTTAAACAACATCCTTGCCCACACTTGCCCGTGCAACCGCATTGGCACCGGCTGGGACCAGCGATGTTTGAACTTGCTGGGCTGGCACCTGGCCCCCTGAAACTGCAGCAGAATGGGGTTCAGACTCCCAGGCCACCTGCCCAGACTGGGCGGGGCCTCCACTCAGTCACCCCCTCCCGGCGGGTCCCTCCTGGGCTGACCGGGTGGCAGGCCCTGGCGGGTGGAGCCGTCCCTGTTCGGAGGGAGCAGGGGGTGGTTTCGGGTGTCAGCTCCTGGGCTGGATGGGTTCCTGAGAGCGGGGACTCCACGGGATCCTCCACTAATTTCTTCTGCGTCTTTCACGTGACCTTTGCAAGGGCACGGTTTTAACTAAACACGAGGCTCACGCTAATTGGCGGTTTTGAAGTGACTGCTGTGCGGCATCGTGAGGTTTATCTGGCGAGTATGTCATTCCGAGGTCACGGCTGGTGAGCGGCTCGGGCCCTGAGAAGGCCCCTCGTGCGCGGGCCACCCAGACGCCGGGCGCGTGGGAAGTTAAACGATTTAAGACCGCTTTTGACACGGGAAGCACGTCGAGGACCCTCGTCCTCCTCGTGTTTACACTGATCGGAGACCTCCTTTTCTCCCATCTCTCCTCGTTCCTAAAAGGCACCGTTAAAGCGACAGGACTTGGCTTAGCTTAAAACCCAGGCTAGACCTCCAGAACCTCGGATGCTGAGTCACAATGGAGGAAGCATTGACCTCCCACGTCCTGTGCACATGGGGTTTGCCTCTGCTCCAGCCCGACCCTGCCCCCTGCCTCCCACAGCCCTGTGCGCAGAGGGAGCTCCCGAGGCCGCAGCTGCGCCTGCTGTAGGGTGAGTCCCGGGCCTCAGGCCTCAGGCCTCTCACACGCTGAGCTTTGCCTTCTTAGAAGGTCAGCTCCTGCTCTGGCCGGTGTGGCTCAGTGGATAGAGCGTCGGTTCGCAGACGGAAGGGTCCTGGGTTTGATTCCAGTCCAGGGCACGCACCTCGGATGCAGGCTCCATCCCCACCCTGGCGGCAACCAACTGCTGTCTCTGTCACATGATGTTTCTCTCTGTCTCTCCCCTTCCTTCCACTCCCCCTGAAAATCAGCAGAAACATATCCTCGGGGAGGACGAACACAGAGAAGAAGAATGTCAGCTCCCTGGGGATGGGGCCCTCCCTCCCCTCCCCCAGAGCTTCCTCACAGGGAAGGGGGAGGCGGGGGCGGGGGCGGGGGGGCCCAGTCCTGCAAGGCTCGGGTCCTTGTGCTTTTATTGCTCTTCTCAGCTCCCCAGACAGACGCACTCGGCCTCCCCAGGCCTCATGCCCACACTGCCACCGGGAGGCAGCGTTTGCGGGGGGGTGGTTAGAACACCCCCGGCCCTTGGTTTTAAAAATCACCGCTCAGGAGTTGCTTTACAGAGTTTGCTGACGACTGGCCTCAGGAGACACGTTCCTCCGGCCCTCGGCCCTCACCTGGGGTGACGGACAAGTCCCTCCTCACGGAACGGACCCTGCCGAGGACGTACGTGCCCCGTAAAGGCGTTTAGCACCTGGAAAGCTGTAATGGAACCTCACAGAGACTGGAAGCAAGCCGTTCTCATGGCTGCAGGGTACCCGTTTCCCCGGCCGGACGGGTTTTCCTGAAAACAGTGGGCTCTTTCTGCCTGGGCGGCGGCCTGGCCAGGAGGCAAGGCCCTCTACGGCGTGGCTCGCGTGTCTCCTTCCCGCCTGCCCATGTCGCTCCCGTCCCCGCAGAGCCTCGGCTCACCGGCGCTGTGAGTCCCCGTGCATCTCGCGCACCTGCGTCAGGCGACGCCGCAGCCGCGTCTGCTCTCCCGACGGCTCCACGGCCGGCAGCCGGGATGGTTTCTGCACAGCAGGTGCCGTCCAGGTTTTCCGCACCGAAGCCACAACTTCCCTCTGACCCTGGCCGCTGGCTCAGGTGGACGGTGCGGTCTGTCCCGACGCGGGACCGTCGGCTGCTGGCCCAGGCCTGCTGGTCCGTCCTCACTGCCCACGAAGCACACCTGCTCACGAGCGTCTGCAGTCCCTGGGAGAGCACCCGTGGGCCCTGAAACCAAGACAGACACGCTCCTCCGCTCGTACGGCACCCATCACCTCAGAGAACAGCCGGGGCCAAGAAGCAGCCGGAGTTGTGGCTCCCTGGGCGTCTTCAGTCGTTCACTTGTGTTCACTTTTTTAGTTTCAAAATGAAAATTTTTTACTTATAAGAGTTTCCTACTCTAGTTGTGGAATATTTAGAAAACATAGAAGGGGATTTAAAAAAAATAAAGATTGCCCTAGCTGGTGTGCTCAGTGGATAGAGCATCGTCCTGCGGACCAGAGGGTCCCGGGTTCGATTCTGGTCAAGGGCATGTGGTTGCAGTCTCCTCCCCAGCCCAGGCCCTGGTCAGGGCTCCTGCAGGAGGCAGCCAGTCGATGTGTTTCTCTCACATCGGTGTTTCTCTCTGTCTTTCCGTCTCTCTTCCACTCTCTCTAAAATCAATGGAAACATATCATCGGGTGAGGATCAAAAAAAAGCAAAGATGAAAGGAATCTCACCAATGATCCATATTGTTCAGTTTATTGCATCTCATCATATGCGCATGCGATGTTTGGACAACACACACACACACACACATACATGTGCACCCTGCTCTTTTCACTTAATGAAACATTAGTGAAAACATTTCTCATGTCATTAAAAATCTTACCACATTTCGTGCTGACCGTTGAGTGCTTGTCCCATAATCCACCAGCCCTCCCGTTAGTGGACATTGAGATTGTTTCCAACGCTGGCTGTGATCAATAAGGCTTTTACGGAGCACTTTGTGCTTACGGCTTTGTTTGTATTTCGCTTAATTTCCTAAGGCGGGGTTCTCGGAAGCAGGATTGCTGAGTCAGGGTGCGGGATCTGTTCAGGGCTCTGATCGGATACATCGTTTCAAATTGCGTTCCAACTGTGTCCTGCCAGTTTGTGCTGCTGCTCGCCAGCCGGTGCCAGCGAGTGGGAGGGTGAGCCATCACAGCGCCCTCACGTGGGCGTGGGGAGCCCATCCCCCCAGGGACGCGGCTGAGGCCTTCGCTGGGGCTGGCCTGGGAGCCCCTGGGAGCTAGTCAGTCAGTGAATCATGGACCTTTTCCATCCATCGTATCGACTTGAAAAGGCAGGAATTCCTGTGTTGGCTGATGGATTTAACAAGGACTTGGATTTACAAAGAACCCCCCCACACACAGGACCATCTCAGTGGGACAGGTTGGTCCACTGGACAGTGCCCGCACAGGGCAGCCATATCTGCCTTCCCCTCCGAGCGTAGAGAGGCGGTTAGCCCACAGGTTAAAAGACTAGAAGAAAACCTCCCCTAAAAACGCTGCTTTGAGGCCCGGCTGGCGTGGCTCCGTGGGTGAGCATCGACCTATGAACCAGGAGGTCTCGGTTCGATTCCCAGTCAAGGCACAGGCCCGGGTTGTGGGCTATCCCCGGTGTGGGGTGTGCAGGAGGCAGCCGATCAATGACTCTCACCATTGGTGTTTCTATCGCTCTCTCCCTCTCCCTTCCTCTCTGAAATCAATAAAAGTATACTTAAAAACAAACAGACAAACAGAAAACCACATTCCACTTTGAGGTCCTTGAAGAACAATCCATCGGAGGAATGATGGTTTTTATTTGTTGTTGTTATGATCCAGTGAAGTCTCGGAACTGTGGCCCAGGGCACGGAACGGGGTAGGAGTCTCTCCGCCCACACCCCGGCCAGGGCGCTGCGCCATCGAGAGGAAGAGCGCCTCACTGAGACCTCATTCGCGCCTTCGGGAAGGCCGCGGTCCTGGCCTGTGGGGAGGTTGTGGGCCCGGCGGACACAGGTTCCTCCTACAGTAACGTCCTGGGTCTTCCCGTCTTCAGAAGCGGATGTTGCTGGAGGTTGCAGACTTGAGACTTGGATGCGATGTCGGAGAGAGGACAGTGCGACCCGAGTCTGGAAACGGTTCAACCAGCATCTCGGCCCCCGGGGCAGTGGCCCTGGGCTCTGAGAGGACCCGCTATTCAAAGGGGTGGAACGGGACCTTCTCCGAAGTGGGGAAGGTTGGCTTCTCTCCCCAGTCTAGTCCGAGATGTGGAGCCGTCGTGGAAAAGGTAAATGACAAGACGGGCCCCACGCGGTCGCAGTGGTTGGAGTAACTGCGAGGCCTGGACGTCCCTGCACGGGAAAGGGCAGGTGAGGTTGGCGGCTTCGCCAGGGTCACTAGGAACAGTCGGCTGCTGGAACCCTGAAGGTCAGGCGGAGGAGAGCACGGCCGGGATGTCGGCGAGAGCGAGTCACAGGATGGGTTCCCGTGGTGTCGCGGAGACGACCTGACCGAAGCCGGCGCTCGAAGCTCGGAGGCGGTCTGGACAGGTAAAGGGGGCGCGGCGCCCTGTGGAACCTTGTTGCCGAGGTGCAGCGTGCGGTCACTGGACTCCGCACAGGACGGGGAGCCGGGCTGTGCGGAGGGATGGACACTGAGTGCCCCGCTCTCTGGGCGTCCCCCCGCCCCCCAACGCCCGCATTGATGCCCAAAACGGACGTTGCTTTAAGCTCCAAGCGAAAGGCCTGCGCTCCGCCAGGGCCTGCCGACGGGACTCGGGAGGATGCAGGTCAGCGATGGTGGCCCAATTCCAAACAGAGAGCTGCCTGTGCACACCGAACGTCAGTACCTGCGAGAACGTGAGGTCTGCACTGAAAGACGGACTAGTTTGGTCTCTGGTCTCTGACCCAACCCGCGTGCCTTCTCCTGGGGCCGTGGCAGGTCCTGGGCTGAAGGCACCCGCCCCGCGGGGAGGTGGCTCCAAAAGCAGCTCCGCCTTTCCGCTCCGGAGAGGGGTCCGTGCGTGGGAGGACCTGGGTGCCTTTTCACGGTGACCCCGGGAAGACCAGGGTGTGCTTCAGCGACGGGGCAGCAGTGGACGCCCAGGCGCAGACGGATTGGTGTAGGGCCTGGGCCCGCGTCAGCGCGTGCGCCCTCCCCACACGGACGGGTTCCTGCCGCAGAGTCTGATGCGTTGGTGCCAGGAGAGAAACACAAGGAAAGACCTTTAGAAACCTGGTCTCTCTGGAAAGGCAGGACACGTGGCGGCCAGGACCCTTCGAGCCCAGGCAGGTCCCGACGGTGGCTTCCTCTCGACGCTCGTGCCCGTTCACAGCGGCAGCGGCATCCACGGCCAGGCCTGGCCTCCAGGTGCCTCTAGGCCCAGCTCAGGGCCTCCCTGCAAGGCCACACCCGCAGAGACAGCGATGCCCGTGGGGAGGGCAGGACCGCTCCGCCCTCTCCTGAGAGAGGGGTGCTGGCAGGGGGCCGGGAGGGGAGTGGGCTCAGTGCGGCTCACCGAGGGGCAGGCTGCCGCGAGGCTGACGTGGACGGGCCCACAGAGAAGACCCCCGGGCTGGAGGCCCACGGAGGGAGCCCTTCACGCTCCCGGGAACTGGGGTGTCCCCTGGGCGGGTTGGAGGAGCTTCGAGTTGGCACGTGCGCACGAGCACGTGGGTCCTCTTGTTCCTCGCCCGCTCCCTCGCTGTCACGGCCCCCGAGCTGCCACGGGACCGCACGCTCAGCCCGACAAGCCCCGCAGCGGGCAGCCCGGCTCCCTCGCAGCTGCGTGCGGGCACACCGCGCTGTCCTCTGGCGGCACAGGCCCCGCACCTCTGAGGACGCCATCTCTGCGCCCGGAGGCTTTGAAAGGCAGAGTTCCGCGGAAGGCAGCTTCCCAGCCTCGGGAGGTGGTTCCTGGAGCGGCTCCTGGCGTGGGGTGGTCTCCGTCTGTGCTGGCGAGTGGCTCTGGGCCCTGCATTTCTGTGGGGCCTCTCTCGGAGTGGAAAAGCATGCACAGCGTTTTATTTTGTAAAAGTTGCTCTAAGGATGCACGAGAAATGATTACGTGCTTAGACCTGAGGGCAGGCTGAGGAGGTGGGAGGCATGTCCCTCCCTGTCCATCCTCCTGCAATGGGGGGGCGGGGGGGGCGCGGCGTGTCTGACCGCGTGCCTGGCGTCCCCACGCCCCTCGCTGCACTCGCTCCCCTGTCACAGCCGCCTTGCTGGCAGCACTGCTGTTCGGGTGGGAGCACTCACCTGCAGGCAACAGGACCGGCCTAGACCACACGGCGTGGCCCGCGAGCGTCCGCGGCAGAATGGCCGCAGGCGTGACGGCTCAGCCCGCGGGGTCGGATGTCGCTGTCTCTTCCGGGCGCCATCATGGCAGACGTCCCTACGCAAGCTCACCCCCGGCCCGAGGTGCTGCTGGCCGCATCCTCCCCTGGCTCCCAGCCTCTTCCCAGTGTGTCTCTCGCTAACACCCCTCTCCCGGGACAGGACACACAGCCGCTCCCCACGCCCACCCTACGCCAGCCGTCCGCTGCAGGGACGGCCACCACGCTGCCTCCAGGTCACGCAGCCCCACCGCCGCCGTGGCGCGTGGGGAGGAGGGCCGGGAGCTGGGAAAACCACTCGGGGCTGTGGGAGCAGGTGTAGCCCCAGACAGGTCCTCGCCGCACAGAGTGTGCAGGGGACCGGCATTAACATGCGGCAGGTCCCGGACCACAGGTACGGCAGTCCCGGGCCTGGGCGACCAGGATCAGAGCGCCCTTCCAATCAGGACGGGCGGGGACCTTGCTGTCAGCCACAGCTCCTGTCCCGGGCCTACGGGTCAGGAACCTGGGGCACGTGGGTCTGCTGACCGCCCGAGGGCACGTGCTTGGTCCACAGAGAGCTGAGCTCCCAATCGGAGCTGCTCGCCCCGCAGCCTCGCTCTGGGAGACGTTGAAGACCTGACTGGCTCCATGCAACAGTCCAGGCACCCGGCAGCGTGCGATCGGGCGGAGAGAGCGGCGCTCCGAGGGGGGCACAGAGCAAAGGCTCTCGCAGGCAGCAGGGAGGGACAGGAAGTGATTCTAGGGAAAGGAGGGTGGGTGTTGAAGGTCGCGTTCCCTCGGGGCGGGTGCTCGAGGAGTCCAGGCTGACTGGGCTGGGACTCCCTTCCTGGGAGCGGGGAGCCGGATGCAGGCCCAGTTTGGTGACTCGGCATAAGCGGTTGTGTTTGGGCCGTGGTCCTGTGTTAACGCCACCGCGTGGCTGGCCTCTGCCGTGCGCGGCCACGTCTGCCTGCCTCTGCACGGAGGGCCTAAGAGCCGCGCGTGCTCGGTGCCGTTAGTTCTAACGTGGCTCCTCTCGCTGGGAACGTGGGAGCCACCTGCCCTGTGGGCAGTTTCCTGTGGTCCGAGCAAGGGCGCAGCTCGACGAGAGCCCAGCTCTGCTCAGCCCGAGCCCCGTGCGTGCGGGCTGCAGGGAGAACCGTGCAGGAGAGCGTTCTCCAAGTTACCATCATGCAAATCGCGTCCGTGAAAACCCGGCGGGTGTTTGGAAACAAATGTTACTCTCGTTTGAAATGCTGCTGCTTGTTCGCCGGGGCAGATGGTGGAGGAAACCCCTCACCACGGGGCTTGGCCCGGTGCCCTGGCGTGGCGCCCGCCTCCCCGCGCTCTATCCTGGCACTTCCTGCTCTGCCAAGCACTCCACTCACCAGGCACGGCCATGCCAGGAGCCCCAGCTGCTGGGGCTGTGAGCTGGCAGCCGCTCCCCGAGCCCACCAGAGCCCGGGCCCGCCGTGCGAGGGGCCAGCCGAGTGCGCGGAGGGCACAGGCGTCTAGGAAAGCTGCCCTCTGGAGCCAGTGCCGCCGCCCGCCTCCGGGACCAGCTTTCCCAACGCCCTCAGGGACCTGGAGGGCCGAGAGCAGAGGCAGCGTGAGGGCGGGCAGGGCGCGGCAGGGGAGGGAGGCGTGTGTGTGCGCTTGCTTTATTGGCCCCACTTCCAGGAAACAGGAGGATGTTCAGGTAAGAGGAGGGAGTTTTCACTGTTTCCTTCAGACCAAGAGGAGACTGTGAAACGGGAGAGCCAGGCGTCCGCACAGCAACAGCGGTGTCCCCAGAGGATCTGTGGAGGCGGAAACACCCACCGGCTTCCCGTGGGACAGGGCACGGGGTCCCCCCCCCCCCGCCCCCCGGGCGCCGGAAAAGCTGCGCGTGTTCCCTGAGAGCAGGATGTCTTTGGAATCCCCACTTGTCCCCGAAGGTAACTGTGAGGTTGAGTGGTTAACAGCAGGTAACCAGCAGACTGGGGTAAGCGTCACTGAGTGTATTTGCCGAGCCACTAGGAGTCAGGAGGCACCTGTCCCAAGAATTAGGAGAGAAACGGAGCCTGTTGGTTCATTTCGCCGGCTGGTATGGCTCGGAGGCGCAGTGCACGGAGGGAAAGTGGAAAAACCCACATAAACAGTAGCATCCACAGGGACCCCGTATTGAAAGGCGATGAAGGGAGCGGACGGTCTCGCTCTGTCCCTGACGAAGGAGGGACCGAGGGACGGGTCCTCGCTGCGGGCGCGGGCAGGTGTAGTCATGTGGGTGAGAGCGGAACAGGTTTCCCCGCGGCACCTGCCCGCGCCCAGCCCGGAGACGAGGTCGCGGGGACAGCAGCGCTGTGGTCTGAGCCGGGCGCCAGCGGCCAGTCCCGGGACAGCGGCCATGCTTTCGGTCCCGTGTGCCGTGACTGCCCCAGCTCCCTCTCCTCCCGCGCCAACGAGAGGAAGATCCCGGGCGCTGGGAGAAGCCACAGCGCCCACACTCGCCAGCGCCTGCCTGGGTCTCCACGCCCCCGGGTCCCTCCCGTCAGGACTTGGGTCCTGGCTCTTGGCCAGTCGTGCCCAGGACGTCTGCAGGGCCCTCCTGCGTTCTACCCCGTGGTCCCTCAGAGACACCAGGCAGCTGCCCCACAGAGTTCCAGGCACGCACACCTCTTTACTGACGTCAGAGAGGGAGGGAGAGGGAGAGAGAGAAACATCGATGATGAGAGAGAGAGTCATGGATCGGCTGCCTCCTGCACGCCCCACGCTGGGGATCGAGCCCGCAACCCGGGCCGGTGCCCTGACCGGGAATCCAGCCGTGACCTCCTGGTTCCTAGGTCGATGCTCAACCGCGGAGCCACGCCGGCCGGCCAGGCACTCACCCCTCTTAACGCAGCTCCGTGCGGGCGCGGCTGCGCGGGCGCTGACCCTGTCCTCCACCTTCTCCCGGAACAGCTCTCATCAGGAGACAACACGGCTGGAGCCCAGTTCAGGAAGAGCAGCACAAACGGGGCGGGGGGGGGCGGGTTCAGGGAGGGGGCGTTGGGAGGCGGCGGGGGGGGCGCGTTGGTGGGAACCGCGGGTCCCGCTGCCTCGGTGTGTGGTGGCACGCCTGGCTGTGGTCAGCTCCCTGCGGTGCGCACGGCGGGGGGTTTGGAGCCGGAACAATCTGGGTTCTTGGTCCGGCCTGGACTACCGCTCACGAGGGGTACAGCTGAGCTTCTTGACTTTGGCTTCCTCATCTGTGAAATGACCTTTGACCTCTTGACCCCAGGACACCAAAGAGTTGTGGGTTCAATTCCCGACCAGGGCACATACCCAGGTGTCGGGAATATGCCTGGTTGGGGTGAGGACTAAAGGCAACCGATGGATGTGTCTCTCTCAGGGGTCCCCCCCCGCCCCCGACGGGGCGAGTCAGGGCCGGGAGTGCCCCCCTGTGACTGTGGGGCTGGACCAATCGGCACCACCTGTGGAAACGCTTTGGGCTGAAGGGGAGCGTTCTGAAGGGGGACACGGGCCCCTCGTGTCGAAACCCTCCGAGGCCCTGCCAGCCTCTGCTTCTGCCCCGCCCGGCGTCGCAGCCGGGCCGGGGGCTCCCCCGAGGGTGGGCCTGTGCAGCCGGCACCGCAGGGGGCAGCTCTGTGGACGGTGACAGGTCAGATGGCGCCAGCGACCGCCCTCTGCTCCCGGTAACGGTGTGAAGTGCCGTCCGGCCGTGTCCCCGCCCGGTCTCACCAGTTCACAGCGAACCTGTGAGCCGTGCTGGGTTTGGACACCTCTGTTCTCGGAATCCTGACCGTACGCAGCTTCCGAAGGTGCCAGCTGTGACAGTCTGACTAGAGAATGAACACGGGCAATTGACGCGTGAGCCCTGGCCCCTGCGGCTCAGTGGTGGGGCGTCGTCCTACACACGGAGAGGTCACACGTGCCTGGGTTTCGGGCTGATTCCCAGTGGCGGGAGGGGGGGGGCGCGGGGGGGGAGGGGTGCAGGGGGGGGCCGGTCCGTGAATCTCTCTCATCAGTGATGTCTCTTTCTCTCTCTCCCCTCCCCCTTCCTCTCTGAAGTCAATAGGAAGGTGTGTGTTTAAATGCACAGCCCCAAAGCCATGAAGGGGACAGCTCACAGTGACTGCTGTCCTGGGGATCCGTGGTTGGGCTCAGGGTGCTGTACTCACGCGTGTTCATAAGCTTGCATAACTACATGCCTACAAGTAAGTGGAAAGGAAACAAGCGTGATGAAGTAACGTCCTTAGACTTGCGTGTTCTAGTCAAACCTGTGTTTTAAAGTGCGTGAGCCCCGTGGAGGGCGGCAGCCTGTGGGGAAGGACCCGGCCTCCCGGGGAGGAGCTGGAGGGCGGGGACAAGGCCAGGAGGGGACACAGCTCGGTGGGCAGAGGTCATGGGTGAGGTCGGCGGGGCTCCCTGGAATTCTGCCCTCTGCTCTCACCTCCCTCGGCCCAGCGAGCCTCCGATGACCTGTTCTAAACTGTGCAGTGAGCACCCCCCTCCCAGCAGCTGGGGCTGCGCCCGGAGTCCAGCTCCCTGTTGCTCTCCCTGCACACAGCTTGGCCGCCCTCCCCCGGCTCCTGACTCAGCCCAGCGGGGAGGGCCGTCCGCGCTGAGTCACAGCCGCTGGGAGCAGTCAGAATGCAGAGTCCCAGGCCCGCTGAGTGGAAATCAGCACTTCAGTCGAACCAGGGGACCCTGTGGGCAGTGCTGGCCTTCGTCAGTTTGGGGGTGGGGGTGGCTGTGCTGTTAGGGATGAGTGAGAAGCCGGCAAAGAAAAGTCGAGGTCACTGTCTCCAGGGAGCAAGGGTCAGCAGTGACCTCGACATCAAAGCCATTGTCTCTGAGTTTTGTCTCTGAGACCAGTGGGCGGTTTTGGGATGACAGCGTGAGGCCTGGTGGGACGGGGTGGGGGGCGCTCTTGGGGCCTTCTGCCCGCTCAGCTCCAGCTGGGTCCCCGGCAAAGTGGCTCGGCGGCCAATGGGCCCGCGAGCGCGCAGCCGGAAGCTTCCGCGGGCAATTCTGACACCTGGAATCGCCTCCGGCAGGCCCCGCCCCTGCCCCGGGGAGGCTGGCTCTGTCCGTGGCTCCACGCCCACACCCGAAGCCCAGCCGCCCTGCCTGCAGCCAGGTGGCGCATGCCTGCTTGTCCCCTTCCCCTCCGCTGAGGGACGCGGCCCAGGATCCCTCGGGGCAGAGCCCAGACCGAGGGAGAAAGACAAACAGACGTGTGGGAGCGGCGCCTCGCAGATAGGCATCTAGGTGCCACACAGGGATGTTCCAAATATTTGCCAAGAGGTTAGCCGCAGTGTTCTGCCGGGAGTCACGACTGTCTGAGCCACACGGCCATTGCTCCGGGCGTCCAGGAGCCTCCCTGTGAGGACGGAGGGCTTTGTTCCGTCTCCCAGCAAAAGGCTAAACGACTCGCAGCCGGTGGGATCCGCCTGGAGCCTAGGGGTCAGCGACCCGCACGCTCGTGGGAGCCCCGCGGGATGGCCTGCGGGTGGTCAGACTGGGAGCTGGGCAGTGAGTGTGCAGGAAAGCCATTCACTTTTCTAGAACAGCTTCGGCCAAATAAGACACGCCAGCGGGCCCAGTATTCCAGAAAGCTGAGGTCTAGACAAGCTGAACTTGCTGCCTGAGGTGACACAACTGTGACCTCACCCCCTCTGACGGCTCCCTGCCCCAGGGGCATTTAGGTTGTATTTGCATGCACATCCGTGTGTGTGCACGTGTGTGCATTAGACCAGCGGTCGCCAGCCGGTGGTCCGTGAGGTCCGGAAGGCTGGGACCGCTGCATTAGACCAAGCAGGTTCGAGTCTAATAGCTGGTGATTTGCTGGCAACAGAAGGAAAGCAACAGCCTAGACCACAGGAGGGGCCTCCGTGACAGAAACACAGGACCAGTCCTCCCACGCCCGGCCACGCGTGGTTCCAGGCTGCGAACAGTCAGAGGGTGAGGGCAGGGGTGATCGGTCCAGGTGAGACTGTACATCTCCACCCGGGAGTGCGCTCTGGGCCAAGCCGCCCCCCCCACCCCCCCCTGCCGGCCCTCTGCGCACACCGGCCGTCCACAGGAGGCGGCCCCGCGGCGCGCTCCAGGTTTCGGGAGGTGGTGCTGCCGTCGGCACGGGGAGCTCGGCCCACGAAAGGGCAGCTCTGTCGTCAAACAGAGGCCTCAGGAGCGCGCAGAAATGGCGCGGCCACGCACACCCGGCTCCGCGTGTGACGCCACGGACGCTGGGAAGCCCGCGTGTCTCAGATAAACCCTTGGAGGAGCGGCCCGCCACGTGTTAGGAGGTTCCTGAGCGCCGGACACACGTGACTTTTCATCTCCAGTGACTGGGCAGCCCGTCCGTCGCTCCCGTCAGCGAGGGAGCCTCACAGGGCGGCCTTTTCCTCTGCGGATCGCAGGCCGCGGTCGCATTCCAGGCCTGGGCCCGCCTTGCCGAGCGCGCCATCCCCGGCAGAGAGAGAGAGAGAGAGAGAGAGAGAGAGAGAGAGAGAGGGAGAGGATGTTCGAAGACTTTGTCAGCTCCTCCACGGCGGACGAGCTCACCTGGTGCGTGGCTCGCGCTTTCTTTCCTTCCCGCGTGGGGACGAGCCGTGGACGCCCCGCTCCGACAGTGAGGGCGCAGCGGGCTGACGGAGCTCGGTCTCCTCGAGGCGGCGGCTGCGCGTGGGGGCGGTGGGGGTCTCCCACGCCATCTCCCAGGGGGGTGCTAACACCATCGGGACTTACTCCGATCCTGGGCGCTCCTTCGGCGCCTCGAGCTGGCGGGGGCGGGAGGTGGCGGGGAAGAAAGAACGGGGGAAGGCCGCGTGCTGAAGGCGTCGAGTTTCAGACAGATGGGAAGTGAGGGAGCTGCCTCTCTCACCGCCTCTCTCCAGCTCAGGCATCCACACCACAGCTCTCACGGGTGGTCCCGGGACAGGGCGCTCAGCACGCACCACGATGAGGGCAACGCCAGTCGGGGCGCCTTCATGTTCTGAAAGGGCTGCGCTGTTACCTTGGCCCAATCGGATTCTGCAGAGCCTCCCGCTCGCTGTGCTGGCGCCTCTGGAGTCACGCCATGCCACGCCCCGGCCCACGGAGGCCCACGGAGGCCGGAGGTGCTGGTGTGATTCTGCAAGAGTCTGTCGTCACCCCAGGTGGCTGATCGGCGGCTGTCTGCTCCCACTCTCCCATTCCTCCTCCCGCGCCTCCTGTGGGGTGTGGGTGGGGCCGAGGGTGCGGAGTTCTGGTAAACGCTCCGTTGTCGTGGAATCCGCGTTTACTCTCCACCTCCCGTGTCTTACCCGGAGACTGAAGGCAGGGCCCTGGTTCTCGGCCTCCTGCGAGCAGCTCTCCCACGGTGCTTGGTCCCCCGCAGCCTGACAATCGGACGCCGAGGCGAGGGCCCGGGGCTGGGACCGCGGGGAGCTGAGTGGAGAGGAAGGGGAGAGCGGAGGATGTGGGTGCATGGCAAGCCGCTCACCCCCGGGGCCGCCCTCGCCCCGGAGGGCGCAGGAGGACGAGGCTCCCGCCGGTCCCGTTCGGTGGCTGGAGCGAGCCCAGGCTGGTGGGAAGCCCAGTGACATGTCGGCCCGAGGTGAACGTGGGGGCGGGAAGGGAGGTGACGGGCAGCAGCCATGACCCGGGACGGCACGTGGCCTTCGCAACAGGAAGCGCCGTTAGGGAAGGAGGCGCCTGCTGCTGGCCCCGCAGGAGGCTGGCCGACGGGAGGGAGCGCGGGCGCTCACCTGGCAGAGGAAGGGGGGCCGAGGGGGGGCGGGCGGGGAGAGGGCCCGGTCACGCTGCTCTTGGCGTGGAGTTATTTCCAAATGAGTCATTTCCCACGTTTCCAGGAGGATCCTCTCCGGCTTCCAGCGCAGCTGGGGTTGGAACCGCCGGGACCCCACGCCCCCTCCCAGGACCCGGTCTTCCTCCCAGTCAGGCCGGCGCCTGGCTGCAGGCTGGACCCCTGTCCTGGTCGGGGCATGTGCGGGAGGCAACCCGTCATGTGTCTCTCCCCTCCCTTCCTCTCTGAAAATCAAGGGGAAATGTCCTCAGGTGAGGATTCACATAAAAGTGAAAAAACAAACGCAGCACAGATTTATTAAAGAAACAGGAAGTGGCCGAGGCCGTTCTGGCCGCCTCCACCTGCCTGTCCAGGGGGCGGTGCCTCGGGCTCCCCGGGATGTGGGCCCACGCACAGTCCTCGCGCTCACACCCCCCCCCCCCCCGCGTCTGTTTGCCGCGGGCACTGCAGCGGCCCTGCCCATCGAAGCTGCCTGTGCTGGAGGTGGGCACGGCGGCCCTGTCCCACCCCCCGTGCGAGGGGAGGTTCCGGGGGCACGAGCCCCTCCTGGGCCCGAGGCCGCGATGCTCTGGTGCCCTCCCCTCGGCCCAGGGTGAGGGCTGAGGCGCAGGGGGAGGGGCAGGAGGAGGGCTGAGGGGCAGGAGGAGGGGGGAGGCGCAGGGGGAGGGCTGAGGCAGTCTCTCCTCGGTCCTGCCCCCCGCTGGTCTCCCGCGGACGTTCCCCGGTTTAGCTATTCCCGTGGCAGCGGGTCTGCGGTCGCCCCACGTGTTCAGGGGCGGAGACCGCACGCTGTCTCTCCGTGCCTCGTCCTGGAGGCCCCTGTTCTGCCAATCACCTTCCCAGCCCGTCCTCGACAGGCGCCCATCGTAAGGGCAGGGGTGGGTTTAACCGCTTCCCGAAGTGAACACGGGATGCCCCCCACCCATCTTGTCTTTCCCGTCGGCACAAGAGGGTGAGGCTCTCTGGCCCGAGGGCGTGGAGCTCAGTGGCATCGCGTGGATGTTCAGCCGGGGGCGGGGGGGCCGGGTGCCCGACGGGAAGAGTCTGGAAACACGCCGAGAGGGTTCAGGGTCGATCGCCCCGACAGCACGGGCGGGGGCACCCAGGGAGCGGCGGTCCCAGGTGTGTGTCACGTGTGGTCCCAGCTTGTGCTTCACGTGTGCGTCACGTGGACACGTCGAAGGAGGAGGGGACGCGGCTCGCTCGCCGCCGGTTCCCATGGAGGGAGCGGGTCCCGCAGGCCTGGTGGCCACGGCTCCGGCCACGCCACCTGCAGGGGGACGGAGGGGGCTGCTGGGACGTGGGACCAGTCGCGCCCCGGCCTGGCCGGAGGCCCGTCCCTGGCGCTGCCGCCTCGCCTCCCACTCGGTAAGGAGGACGAGGCTGCGGGAGGACAGGGTCCTGCCAGGGGCTCCTCCTGGGCACCGAGCCCGTCCCAGCGGCCCGATAAGCGCCGCCCGGAGAGGGACCACCGGTTTAGAGAAGAGAAAGGAGGAAAGAGGAGTCCCTTCTCGGCCGAGGGTTCCGTCTCATTTTCTGGGAGTGAAATTCACGCCTTCGGCCCTAAAGGCAGCGGTTCGGACTTTACCTCTCAGAACCCGGGACGTGTGAGTGGACGCCGGGCTCGCCAGGAGGGTCCTCCTCGCCGGTCCCCAGGTGCCCCTCCCCGTGGCTCAGCGCGTGCTGCGGGCGTGGCTCAGGCCCACGCGTGGCCATTTCTCACCAGGGAGTTTCGGGTCGTTTCTGAGCCCTGAAGCCCCCCACACACTCCTTTTCCTTCTTCTTTCCTGTCCCCCTTCCTTCTTCTTCTCCTGAAGCTGGTGAGCCCGGGGCTGAGGCATCGCCAGGGACCCTGCGGACTCAGCACCTGGCAGTGTGTGTGCGTGTGTGTGTGTGTGTGTGTGCGCGTGCGTGTGCGTGTGTGTGTCTCCCGGACCCGGTGTTTATCGCCCGGAAAGGAGACTGTTGCCACACAGACTGGGCTCAGAACTGCTCCGCTGACAGGTTTAACAGCCTCAACAAAACACACAGCACGAAGGCAAAGCTGGGCAGGCCAGGCCGCGGCTCCGGGCCAGCGGGTGGGGAGGCCGTGGGGGAGCAGGGGTCAGAGCGAGGCGGGATGAGCCTGCGCCCCGTCTCTCCGTCGGGCCTGCCTGCCGCTTTGTGGGGGTTTCCTTTGCTGAGCAGAAGCTTTTTAGTTTGCTGGGTCCCATTTGTTTACTTTTGCTTTTGTTCTCAGATCCATAAAGTTTCTCAGGCCGACGTCAGAGAGTGTATGCCTGTGCTTTCTTCGAGGAGTTCTATGGTTTCTGGTCTTACATTTAAGTCTTTAATCCATCTAAAATATGTTTTTATTTATTTCAGAGAGGAAGGGAGACAGAGAGAGAGAGGGAACCATCAAGGATGAGAGAGAATCATGGACCAGCTGCCTCCTGCACGCCCCCCACTGGGGATCAAGCCTGCAACCCGGGCATGTGCCCTTGACAGGCATCAAACCGTGACCTCCTGGTTCTTGGGTCGATGCTCAACCACTGAGCCACACCAGCTGGGCTCTTTAATCCATTTGGAATTTATTTTTGTAAGAAAGTGGTCTGATAAGGGATTAATATCTAAAATATATGGAGAATTCATACAACTAAACACACACACACACACCCCAACCCAATTAGAAAATTGGCCGAGGACCTGACTAGACACTCTCCAAAGGAGACACACAGATGGCCAGCAGACACCTGACAAGGTGCTCCACATTTTTAATCACGAGGAAAAGGCAAATCAGAACCACAGGGCGATACCCCCTCCTGTGTGTGCATATGTGTGAGTGTGCGTGCTGTCACCAAAAAGACAGCACGGAAGGTGCGTCGGCGAGGACGTGGAGAGGGGACCGTGCTGGTGGGGGCAGGCTGTGCGGCCGCGATGGAGAACAGTGTGGATGTTCCTCAAAACGCTGAACACGGAAGCCAGGTCACACAGCAGCTGCACTCGGGGCATCTGTGCCGAGAAAATAAAAACACGAATTCAACACGGCACGCGCACCCGGTGTGCACGCAGCATTTTGTCGTAGTCGGTATGAAGCAGCCCAGGTGCCCGTCGGGGCGAGTGAGTAAGAAGGCTGGGGTTCAGCAGACACTGGGACGCACTCGGCCGCTGCCGGATTGGAGTCTCACCATTCGCAACGACGTGCAGGACTTGGAGGGATTGTGCTTAGTGAAGTAAGCCATGCAGGAAAGTAAAGACACGTGGTTTCGTACATGTGGAAGCCAGAGAGACAAAAATAAACAAATAAAACTGAACCCACGATGGTCACGGAGAGGAGGGTGGGGCAGGCAGAGTGGGGAGGGGAGAAGAGGCCAGCTGCTGCCCTGAGGTGACCGGTCACGGGCTGTGCAGGGGTAGAGTCGAGGGTACGCGGTCACGTTGCACGGTGACATGGCCACTAGACTTACCGCGGCGCCACTTGGTCAGGCTGATAGACGTTAAACAGCACAGTCGGTGTCAACTCTGATTAAACAGACAAGAACAGGAGCCCCGAGACCTGAACCAGCGCTCGGAGACGCTGAGATGGGAGGAGCTGTGACGGGCAGGGTGGGTGTTCTCCCTGGGTGGTCCCGAGCGGAGGACCTTACCGGCGTGTGTCCCGAGGGAGGTGGCGTGGGCGGAGCGAAATCCTCCTGCCCCTGTCACCAGCCCCTGCTGGCAGGGCGGCGCCCCACCTCCCCTAACGTTCCTTCCTGACACCCCACCGGCAGAGGGCCACGGCGGCGGCCGGGGTGCGAGTGTCAGGCAGGCGCCGGGGCTGGCTGGGAGTCGGGGTGGAGGGCGGGTTCCGGTTCCGAGCCGAGGGAGCCTCGCTCAGCGGTGAGCGGGGCTGGAGGGCCTGGGCCCCTTCGCCTCTGGCTGTGGCTTCTCCCCGGCCCTGCTTCCTGTCGTGTGTGTGTGCATGTGAATGCATATATGTTTGTACATGTGCATGTGTATATACATGTGAATGTGTAGATGTATGCATATGTAGGTACACATGCATATGTGTACATATGTGTGAGTGTGTACAGGTATGTGTATGAGTGTGTATATGTGTATAGGTATGTGTTAATGCATATGTGTATACATGTATGTGTGAGTGTGTGTATAGGTATGTGTTAATGCATATGTGTATACATGTATGTGTGAGTGTGTGTATGTGTGTATAGGTATGTGCGTGAATGCATATGTGTATATATGTATGTGTGAGTGTGTGTATGTGTGAGTGTGTGTATGTGTGTGTATATGTGTATAGGTATGTGAGTGAATGCATATGTGTATATATGTGTGTGAGTGTGTGCATGTGTGTGTCTGTGTGTGTGTGTGTGTGAGTGTGTGTATTGGATTACACGGGGTGCCCGTGAGCCAAGTGTCAGCTCCCTCCTCTGGCCTCTGCCTCTGCCCACATCTCGCTGTCTGGCCCCGGCCAGCAGAGCCCGCAGGGAGCTCGGGCCGCGCAGGGCCCGCTGGGAGCTCGGGGCCGCGCAAGGCCCGCTGGGAGCTCGGCGCCGCGCAGGGCCCGCTGGGAGCTCGGCACCGTGCAGGGCCCGCTGGGAGCTCGGCACCGTGCAGGGTCTGCTGGAGACGCTCCCGTTTCTGTGCGTGTGAGTCTCGCCTTTCCAGTTGCTGTGTCAGCCTGGAAGGCTGTGCTGCAGAGTCGCACGTAGCCTGGCACGCGGCCTGACCACCGCGGCTAGCTCCTTACAGATAAGATCGGCTGAAATCACAAATGTACACACACGTATGCCTATGTACACACGTGTGCACACCCCATGACACACACATACATGTACACACGTGGGGCGGTATGGGCTTAAATAACATGCTACTCTCTCAGAAGCACCTCGCCCTCTTGCACGTCGGTCCATTGCAGCCTCCTCTCCTGGCGGTCTCTCCCGTCCTCTCGCCCGGTCCCCTCATCCTGTTGCTGTCGCAGCGGAAGTGAGAGAGCAGCCCAGGGTTAGTGAAGCCGGTAAACAGCGGCACGGCCGGGCTCCGGCGGGCGGAGACCTCAGGACCGGTCGGGTGAGTTGGGTGAGGCCGTCGGGGATCCAGCAGCGACTGGAGGAGGAGGCGGGCTCGGTCCTGTTGCCTCTTGTCCCGGCTCCTCTGGCTCCGGCTCCGCAGGGAAAGGAGCCATAGCCAGGGCGGGGGCTGGGCGGGCGGCTCCGGGCCCTCCGGCCCTCAGCACCGAGGGGCTGGGCCGCGCCTCTTCTCCCGGAGCTGAAACCACACTCCACCGTCACCCGCCCCAGCCAGAGGAGACCGAGCTGACGGGCTTCGACAGAGCGCTCTTCCTCGGTGTGAGCTCGGTCCGGCGCGGCCGCGGCTGGTGCGGTGCTGGCGGGACCCACCCCGGACCCGCCCACGTGGCGCGTGTGCTCTCCACGGTTCGCTTCCCCGCGCTCCGGGGCTCCCGGCACTGCCCCGGGTGAGCTGCCTGCACTCAGGCGGAGACCCCTCCGTGGCTGCCCACGTGTCCAGCCTGGATGGTCTGAGGATGCTCCGATCCTGGCAGCCCGGCCTCCCCATTTTTAAAAAAATACATTTTTATTGATTTCAGAGAAGAAGGGAGAGGGAGAGAGAGATAGAAACATCAGTGATGAGAGAGAATCATGGACCGGCTGCCTCCTGCACGCCCCCCACTGGGGATGGAGCCCGCAACCCAGGCCTGTGCCCTGACCAGGAATCGAACCCTGACCTCCTGGTTCCTAGGTCCACGCTCAACCACTGAGCCACGCCTGCCGGGCAGGCCTCCCCTTCTCATCCACCTGCACCTCCCGGCTGCCCCCTCTCTGACAGGACCATCTGCACCAGGCAGACAGCCGGCACCACGGCGCCCGGGAGCCAGGGGTATCCTCGTCTCTGCGGCCCCTGCCTGCCCCGCTCCCCCAGGCGGGTCGGGGTCCCCGGGGCCTGGCCTGGACGCGTGGCCTGGGTTTGTGCTGGGTGATGACTGCGCATTGGGCCCAGACCCGGGAGGACAGGTCCGCGCTCTGCATCCTGTTGTGAGGGTGACATCCTCTTCCGTTTCCTGCGGCGGGCGGGCGTGCTCTCCAGGAAGAGGATGGGGAGCAGCCTCGGAGAGGGGGTCCCGGGTGGGGGGGGGGTGGGGAGAGGTGTGGCTCCCACGGACATGAGACAGCAGTGCTCCCTGCCCACGGCCTCGGTGTCACCCACGGAGAAACCGCGTGGCTGCTCACCGCAGGGCAGCGTCTCCGAGCGCCGCCTCACCCCGCCCGCGGATGGGGAGCGAGAGCCAGGGCCTCCGGCGAGCGACTCGGCGGCACCCGTCAGCGGGCGCAGGTCCATGAGGCCGGCCGCCCCAGCAGGCGACCCGGGAGTGACCTGTGAGCACGGGCGTGGGGCCAGGCCTTGCTGCTCACGAGCCGGCGCCTCCCGGTCGGTGAGGACGGCCCTCCCGCACCTGCTCCAGGTGTCGCCGCAGAGCGGGCGGCGTGGTGTGGTGTGGTCCGCCAGAACCAGGGGACAGGGGACGGGGGGGGGGGCGGGGGGACGACGGTCACGGGAAGGGGGGCGGAGCGCGAGTGGGCGCAGAAAACAGGCGCGTGGAGCAGGACGGCCGTTCAGGTGGGAGGTCAGCGCCGGGAAGCGCGGCCAGGGCCCTGCCGGAGGAGGCCGCCTCCCACCGGGTGCTTCACGGCTTCGCCCGCGGAGGGCAAAGGCTGGAAGCGCCTCCCGACTTAGGAACGAGGCTGTGTCCTCGCTCAGAGGCCCCGGGGACAGTGTCCTCTGACCTCCGACTCCGACGCCGTGGCCAGCACAGCCGAGGGCTACGCCGAGGCTGGGTCAGTGGGAGAGACGGTGACAGGGACGGGAGGGAGGGGGCACCAGGAGGGGCTGAGTGGGGAGCAGGCTCGGCCCGGTGGGGGGCCTTAGGGAGACGCGGCTGGTGCTCCGGGGACCCTCTGCTCCCGCAGGTCCCGACCCCGAGTGAGCGCAGCAGCTGGTCCTCCCCGAGGGCGTGGCCGCAGCTCCTCCCGGTGCCCAGGGCGGGGCCTGGGGCCGCAGCTCCCCCAGGAGCCCAGGGCGGGGCCTCGGGGCCGCAGCCTGGAGGACTGGGCTGTGGACTGTGGAGCCGGATCCCAGGGGCTGACGGAGGTGAGGGCACGCCTCCCGAGCGGTCCCAGGAGAAAGTCCGAGCCTCCTCCTGTCGTCTGAGCTCTCAAGACCGTCCCGATTGACAGGTCACAGGAGCCTCGGGGCGTGGGGCGGCCCGGGCGGCTCAGGGCCTGGCGCTGGCGCTGCTGGAGGGGCTGCTTATGGGAGCTTCATGGAGACACCGGCTCTTCCTCCGGGAACACGCGTGCTCTTCCTCCCGGAACACGCGGGCTCTTCCCCCGGGAACACGCGGGCCCTTCCTCCCGGAACACGCGGGCTCTTCCTCCGGGAACACGCGGGCTCTTCCTCCCGGAACACGCGGGCTCTTCCTCCCGGAACACGCGGGCTCTTCCTCCCGGAACACGCGGGCTCTTCCTCCCGGAACACGCGGGCTCTTCCTCCCGGAACACGCGGGCCCTTCCTCCGGGAACACGCGTGCTCTTCCTCCCGGAACACGTGGGCTCTTCCTCCCGGAACACGCGGGCTCTTCCTCCCGGAACACGTGGGCTCTTCCTCCCGGAACACGCGGGCTCTTCCTCCCGGAACACGTGGGCTCTTCCTCCCGGAACACGCGGGCCCTTCCTCCGGGAACATGCGGGCTCTTCCTCCCGGAACACGTGGGCTCTTCCTCCGGGAACACGCGGGCTCTTCCTCCGGGAACACGCGGGCTCTTCCTCCCGGAACACGCGGGCTCTTCCTCCGGGAACACGCGGGCTCTTCCTCCCGGAGCACGTGGGCGAGAGCTCGTGGGCTGGCTCTCGAGAGCTCCCTTTGTGTCAGCAAAGGCAATCGAAGCTCCAGTCACATCCTGCATGGCAGCCCGGGCTGCGCACGGAAAACACCAGGGCCCGCCCGGCCGGCGCGGCTCCGAGGTGGAGCCTCGACCTGTGAGCCAGGAGGTCCTGGTTCGATTCCCGGCCAGGGCACCGGCCCGGGTTGCGGGCTCCGTCCCCAGTGGGGGGCGTGCAGGAGGCAGCCGATCAATGACTCTCTCGTCCTGATGATTCCAGCTCCCCCTTCCCTTCCTCTGAATCAATAAAAATGTATCTAAAACAACCACCCTCGGCCCTTGGCTGTTTCCTCACGGTGAGAGTGGGCGCCCTCACCCCACATTCCGGCCCTTTCTCCCAGGTCCGCGTGGTCAGCGCGCCGGTGCTCACGGGCCGGGGCCGGCGGGCCCACGCGGAGTTGGCGGCCGGGGGATGATCCCGTCACCGTGTCTGTGGGTGGGCGCGCTGGTGTTTATCAAATAGGAAGAGGACCTTTTTAAGGTTCAAACACTCTGGGCCGCGGACCGGCTGCAGGCGGCTGAGCTGGACCAGAGCCCCTCACGGGAGGGGCCGCACGTGGGGGCCGTGGTCGCGGGTTCGAGGAGCAGGCGGGTGTTGCGTGTAGACACCGTGGTGTGGACAGCACGACCCCCTCCCGCGCCTGCTGGGCCTCTGTGGACCCTCAGCCCGGCACCGAGCGCAGAGCGTCCAGCCCTCAGCAAAACTCAGAAAACGGCAAGATCGGGGTCCGCCGGGGAGCAGCGGTGGGAACAGTGGCCGGAGCTGATGCGGAGGGGCAGGGGCCCCAGCCGCCGTCTCCACCGGAGGGCGAGCGGTCTTCACGCCGGGGCACCCCTCCACCCTCGCTGCCCGCAGGAGGGGCGTCGCGGCCGCGGCTCAGCAGGCGCCGCCGTAGCCGTGCCCACACCGTCTTCACGACGCGCCAGGCAGGCGGGCACGGGGCTCGCAGGTGGTCCGCCCCGGTGGCTGCGGACGGGCCGGTGGGATCCGGCTGGTGGGGACGGCGCTGCGGCGGGCCGTTCGCAGGAGGCGGGGAGCCTGGCCGTAGAGGGAAGGGCGGGGCTGGTCCCACCCTCGGCCAGAGAGCACGGGGCCCCTCGCGGTGGCCACGCTCCGCAAACAAGGCTGTGCCGATACAGGGCGCTGGGCATGCCCAGGGACCTCGGAGCGGGCGGGAGCGCAGAGGAATGAGGGGGTGGGGTGGGGTGGGGTGGGGTGGGGTGGGGTGGGGGCCTGACCCGGCCGGGAAGCCACTCCTGGGGGAGCCCCGGAGTCCAGCACAGGCCTGCCTCCCTGGAGCAGGGGTCCCCACGTCTCCCGGGAGACTAGTTCACCCTGCCCAGTGTTACACAGGGATTTAAAGATTTATTTGCCCAAGGAAAGACCTGCAAGTGTTGGAAATAAAACTGCGAGCAGAAGCGTGTGTGTGAGCCTGCGCCGGGCACTGTGTGCGTGCGCAGCGTGCGTGAACTCAGCCAGCCCTCGCGGCGGGCGGTGGTGCGGGTCCGCCTTTCTCTGGAGGAGGAGAGGCTCGGAGATGGGACGGCCGTGGCCTCCGAGCTGGGCCTGGTGCATGACCACACGCTCCCTGTGGTGTCAGGAGGGCGGGCCGCCATCCATTCCACAGCAACAGCCACGTAGAAACTAGGCGTCAGGAAAGCAGCGGAACAAACCAGCAGGCACGGCAAGTAGAGTGAGAACCGGCCCTGGCCGGTGTGGCTCAGTGGGCAGCGCGTCGGCCTGCGGACTGAAGGGTCCCGGGTTCGATGCCGGTCAAGGGCACGTACCTCGGTTGCAGGCTCCTCCCGGCCCAGGCCCTGGTCGGGCACATGCAGGAGGCAGCCAATCGATGTGTTTCTCTCACATCCATGTTTCTCTCTGTCTTTCCCTCTCCCTTCCACTCTCTCTGAAAATCAATGGAAACATCCACGGGTGAGGATTTAAGACAGGGGTCCTCAAACTTTTTAAACAGGGGGCCAGTTCACTGTCCCTCAGACCGTTGGAGGGCCGGACTATAGTTTAAAAAAAAAATGAACAAATTCCTATGCACACTGCACATATCTTATTTTGAAGTAAAAAAACAAAACGGCAAAAACACCCGCATGTGGCCCGCGGGCCGTAGTTTGAGGACGCCTGCTTTAAGAAAAAGAGTGAGAACTTAGTCACCTCTCAGCTCCATGGGCGTGTGCTGCGTGCTGCGGGCGTGTGCTGCGTGCTGTGGGCGTGTGCTGTGGGCGTGTGCTGCGTGCTGTGGGCGTGTGCTGCGTGCTGTGGGCGTGTGCTGCGTGCTGCGGGCGTGTGCTGCGTGCTGCGGGCGTGTGCTGCGGGCTGCGGGCTGCAGGGAGCAATGCACAGCTCGACACCTGGCACCGTGGGCCCGGCGGCCTGGCTTTGAACTTGGTGTCAGTGAAGTGACGTGGGTGTGTCTTGGTGTCTCTGGTGTCTGGCTTTTGCTCACCACACTGGGCGTGAGCCATCAGCCCCGCTGTGGTTGCGCATCCTCGTCCTCCGGCTGCATAAACACGCGGTGTGTCGTGTGCCCACGACGTCGGAGCCAGCCCCCTGTGGACGGCGCTGGGTGGTCCCTTTGCTGTGACAGCAGGTACTGCCGTGCGGTGCCCAGCGTGCGTCCTTGGGCAGACACGCACACAGCCCAGCTGGGCGTGAACGCGGGAGCGGAATTGCTGGGTCCGTAGGCTCCGCCACGCGGGCCTTCCAGGTTGGGGGCTGTACCCATTTAAAGGCGTTGTGGTCCAAGACGCTTGGAAAGGACTGCTTTGTGACTCCTGTGGGAAGGTGCTGTCTTCACGGGACCCGTGCTGAAATGTTGATGGTACATCCACCCCTGACCTTCTTCCACCCCATTGATAACCCCGAGCCAGGCTGAGGAGGGAAGAGGGGGAGAGACTACGGCTTCCGAAGCAACTTCAGGGCAGAACAGAAGGTGTGTGCCCCCTGGCTGTGACCTAGCTCACAGCCCACTCACAGGTCTGCTCTCTGACTAGAATGAACCCTGGTGACCTCCCGCTCTAGTCAACCCTTAACCACCCAGCACAGTTGGAGACACCCAGCTCCCCGGCCACCTCCCAGCCTCCTCCTCCCTCCAAGCCCTCCTGGCCCATCAGCCTCCCAGCCTCCTCCCTCCGAAGGCCCATTCCAAACTGAAATGTGCTGCAAGTGTCAAGTACACCGTGGATTATAAAGAATTACTGAAAAAAAAAAAATACCTCCTTAATAATTTTTATATTGTTCCTGTTGAAATGCTAATATTTGGGATACACTGAACTAAAGGGAATATATTATTAAAATTAATTTCTCCTCTTTTGGTTTACTCTTTAAAAATGCGGCTATAGCCCTGACTGGTGTGGCTCAGTGGATAGAGCATCGGCCTGCGGACTGAAGGGTCCCTGGTTCGATTCCGGTCAAGGGCATGTACCTTGGTTGCGGGCACATCCCCAGTAGGGGGTGTGCAGGAGGCAGCTGATTGATGTTTCTCACTTTCCATCCCTCTCCCTTCCTCTCTGTAAAAAATCAATAAGATATATATTTTTTAAAATGCGGCTAAAGATGATTAAATTCCTTAGACTAACGCACCTGGGCCCCAGCTCACGGCCCTCTCGGGATGCACTTAACTGCTTCGCACCTCAGTTCCTGCCGCTGTGAACCGCGTAATCACGACCTCCTGACCCCGTGGTCAGGAATAAACGTGTTCATACTCGCAACGTGTTGAAAACAAGGCGGGCGCCAAGTAGCCCTTCCCCAGACGCTGGGCGTGGCTGTGCTCCATGCCACCCGGTCCCCAGTGGGAACAACTTCCCGGCCTCAGGGTGGGTCCTCCCTCTCGTCTCGGGGACCCCAGGGAGGCCGGGGCCAGTCCGTGCAGAGGGACCGCCATTTGCCCGGAGACGCCACAGGTGAAGCTCACACACCAGCAGCCGCCTTTGCTACGGAGGCCGCTCGCAGAGGTGCCCGCGCCCTCAGGGGGAGCGACCGGCCACGCTCTTTGGCCGAAACCGGAGGGAGTCTTACTCGCCCCAACACAGAGGACGCTGGGAGGGTTCCCTCTGCCCCCAATTCTAGTTAAAATGATGGCGCCCAACGTGTTTAATTTATCAGAACAGCCTGGTCCTCAAAAAAAAAAAAAAAAAACACAAAAAACCGAAGCCAGGAGTACATTTGGAAGCAGATCTACACATTCAGGGAGAAACTGGACTCCGCCGGGAGCCCAGGACTATTGAGTCGGACCTCGAGCTCGCGGACAAAGGTCGGCTATGATTCCCGGAATCGCAGGCGGGACCCTCCTTTGGGCCACAAAGCTGCCTGTTGTTCTCAGCTCACTGAACACCCAGGTCTGGTCCTTCCCCTTGAGGTATCGTGTTTCCAAAGGCTTGTCCTGGTTCACCGAGAGCGAGGACGGAAAGCCATCCTGCGCCCGGAGCCGGGGCTGCGTCTCTCCGAGCGGCGCTGGCCGGCCCCCCGCGTGTGCAGGAGTGAGAGTCCGGGAGGAGCCGCGGAGGGGAGCGCCCGGCCGCCCGCCGCGCTCAGAGGACTGCAGGCTCCCGCTCGGGCGGGCGTGCAGAGGGCGAGAAGACTCAATGGAATCACCGTCTCCGGGAAGAGAAACGCATTTCCATAACTCCCTCCGAATTACCGGTCTGGTCCCGTAGAGAAGGCCACGTTCTTTTCTGCGGGTTCTCGGACCCGGGGTGTGGACTTGCCCACGCGGCTTCACCAGTCGCTCTGCTCCTGCTCAGACCCTCCAGGGACGCCCAGCCCCGATGGTGTCGTGTGAGGAGCAGAAAGAGGCAGAAAAGGATGGGCTCTGGGGCTGGCATGAGCGTCGTCTTCACAGTCAAGGCGTCAAGTCGCGAAGACAGTGCTCAGACCCACCGGGGAGGGCAGTGTGCTCTGCAAAAGCCAGGGTTCCCCGGACCACGGCCGCTCCTAACACACCCTTCACTCTCCTCACCAGCAGGCTGCAGCCAGGTAGCAGGCCTGTCCCCTGGGATCACAGCTTCTGAAAGCTGCCCCTGCCCCCTGCACCTGCACCTGCTCCCTGCACCTGCCCCCCTGCACCTGCCCCCCTGCACCTGCCCCTGCCTCTGCTCCCTGCACCTGCCCCCCTGCACCTGCCCCCTGTACCTACCCCTGCACCTGCACCTGCCCCCTGCACCTGCCCCCTGTACCTGCCCCCCTGCACCTGCCCCCTGCACCTGACCTTCTGTACCTGACCCCCCGTACCTGCTCCCTGCACCTGCCCCTGCACCTCTCGTCTGCTCATCTGGGCGGCTCTGAAGCTGGCAGAGGCTTTGATCATATTCAGCATTTTCATTCCTGTGCACCTCACATTCACTCTAATTTTTCTAAAACTTGAAATAGTTTTAAAAATAAAACAAATATCCTCTTGAAATTTCTTGACTATGAAAAACTAGTCTACAAGTAGAATATTGGGAATCTTTGAAAAGTGAGGAAAATCTACCTATACCTTACTTCTAAATGTAATGGGATTTTAAAATGTCTGCAATTAAGTTGATATGTTGCTGGTTGACATTTAATTAAGTTTATTAATTTTGTGCTCACAGGGTTGGGCTGGATGTGTATGCACATGATGGCTAGCTACACTGTGGTGTGGATATATCAGGTCTAGTGCCTCATAGTGCTCTTCAGAGCTCACAGGTGCCGTCTGTGACGTGGGCTCAGCAGGTACTCTGGTTTATCAGGTAGAAAACAATTCCTAGTCTAGTTCTCTTCTAAGAGCCTGAGAAGGGAGGGCAGCCGCTGTGCTTGAATTTCTGGGGGGCCCTCATTTGGTTGTTAACTGCAGGTAGGGGTGTCCCCCACGCTGGGCCAGGGACATGCCTGTGAACAGAGGAAGCCTGGTGCGGTCCCATCCGAGCGGCTGTTCCCTCCGGACCAGTCGCCGCGCCTCTAAAGGGGGGTAGCACCCTGCAGGGGAGGGCTGCCCGGGGGGAGGGTGTCCTGTTGCAGGTCTTTGGAAAACAAGGCCTCAGCTGAAGCAGTGGATCAAAACACAGGAGGAAGACCTGCCACCGAGTTAAAGAGCAAAGAAGACTGAACCAGAGGAAAACAGTGCTGCCCGAGATCACGAGGAGCGTTTTGTCCCGGGAAGAATGGTCGTGGTCGGCCTACCCTCCGGCCAGGGCGGCAAGTGTGTCTGTGCCGCGGCTGCCGGGCCCAGAGGCTGCATCACGGGGAGGCCGGGCCCCAGAGGCTGCATCACGGGGAGGCCGGGCCCGAGAGGCTGCATCACGGAGAGGCCGGGCCCGAGAGGCTGCATCACGGGGAGGCCGGGCCCCAGAGGCTGCATCACGGGGAGGCCGGGCCCCAGAGGCTGCATCACGGGGAGGCCGGGCCCCAGAGGCTGCATCACGGGGAGGCCGGGCCCCAGAGGCTGCATCACGGGGAGGCCGGGCCCCGGAGGCTGCATCACGGAGAGGCCGGGCCCGAGAGGCTGCATCACGGGGAGGCCGGGCCCCAGAGGCTGCATCACGGGGAGGCCGGGCCCCAGAGGCTGCATCACGGAGAGGCCGGGCCCGAGAGGCTGCATCACGGGAGGCCGGGCCCGAGAGGCTGCATCACGGGGAGGCCGGGCCCCAGAGGCTGCATCACGGGGAGGCCGGGCCCCGGAGGCTGCATCACGGAGAGGCCGGGCCCGAGAGGCTGCATCACGGGGAGGCCGGGCCCCAGAGGCTGCATCACGGAGAGGCCGGGCCCGAGAGGCTGCATCACGGGGAGGCCGGGCCCCAGAGGCTGCATCACGGGGAGGCCGGGCCCCAGAGGCTGCATCACGGGGAGGCCGGGCCCTGGGCGGGTGCTGAGCACAGTGCCGCCCACGGTGATGAGGGCGGTGCTGAAAAGGCGGGTGCGAGGGGAGGGAACGTGTGCGGCGCCGGCACCCTGAGCGTTTCAGAGGGACGAGCAGCCGCCGGCCATTTGCAGCAGCAGCGGGGGGGCCCCCCTCCCCACGCCTGTTACCACCCCCCCCGCGCGGCCCCAGAGCAGCGCGGCCCCAAGGCTGGAGCCAAGGGGGGTCTCCTTGGAGAATCTGCTCCCACAGCCCCGCCCCGGGGCGACCCATGAGTGACCCCGAAGCGCGGCTCTGCTATGGGACGTGTGACCTCTGGGGGGTCTGAGTTACTGGGGCTCTTTCTTCAAAATGGTCCCCCCTCTTTCCACCACGCCATCTTGAGAAGCAGAGATTTCCTGCCTCCCAACGCGGCCTCCTGCTGGGGCCGGGCTGGGGGGGGGCGGGGGGGGGGGGAACACCTGGCCACGCCCACAGCCCAGGATGGGGGCACCCGGCCACGCCCACAGCCCAGGATGGAGGCACCCGGCCACGCCCACAGCCCAGGATGGAGGCACCTGGCCACGCCCACAGCCCGGAGGGGGCGCCTAGCCACGCCCACAGCCCAGGATGGAGGCACCTGGCCACGCCCACAGCCCAGGACGGAGGCACCTGGCCACGCCCACAGCCCGGAGGGGGCGCCTAGCCACGCCCACAGCCCAGGATGGAGGCACCCGGCCACGCCCACAGCCCAGGATGGAGGCACCCGGCCACGCCCACAGCCCAGGACGGAGGCACCTGGCCACGCCCACAGCCCGGAGGCACAGCCCAGGATGGAGGCACCTGGCCACGCCCACAGCCCGAAGCGGGCACGTGGCCGCAGAGGGTGCCCTTGCTTCCTGGGGCTGGGGCGCCAGGTCTCACTCTGATGCTCACTCCCTGGTGGGCGCCTGGGCCTCAGAGGCGCTGGTGGGGGTGGGGGTAGGGAGCGGGGGGTGGCTCTGGTCTCCGAGAGTCCCCCCAGGGCGTCCAAGGTCCGGAAGTGCTGTCAGCGGGGCTTGACCTCGTGAAGCCTGACCTTCCCAAACTATCAAACGGGGGTCAGACCAGCTCTAACCAACTTGTGAGGCTGATGTGAACATAATGCAACAACAGACATTAGAGTCGCCCGCTAAGTAAATGGGGGCAGAGCCCTGGATGTTTATGGTATGTGCTGAGTGACCAGAATATTATGATCTCTGGACACATAATAATCTGGCCACGCAGTGTATATCCTATAGAATTAAAGGCTAATATGCAAATTGTCCCCTTGACCAGGAGTTCGACCAGCAGGCAGGCCGGCCAACCGCCCATGTCCCCTCCCCCTGGCCAGGCTGGCCAGACCCCACCCATGCAGGAAGTCATGCACCGGGCCTCTAATATACATATATATACTGAGTGGCCAGATTATTATGCGTTCAGAGATCATAATAATCTGGCCACTCAGTGTATATTTCCCTCTAACAATGTCATAGATTTGTGACCAATGGATAAATATTCTCATGTGCTTGGCTGTTTCAATCATCACAGACTCCTCCTTGACAGCACTCCTCAGGCAACATGAATTCTGCATCATTAGGAGGGGTTTTCCAGGGATAGTTTGCAGGATCCTTTTTGGGGTCCCAAACCTCCCCACTCAGCCTTGTGCCCACAGGCCACCCCACCCTTACTTTTCAAAACATTTGAGACCAGACAGGAATCATTTTTCATCCAGTTTTGCAGCTTTGATCTTCATTATCTTAACATTCAAAACAGAGAGTTGTGGGGGTTTATCATCAAAGCCATAACACGGTTCTGGCCCAGACGCCTCCGCCTCCCAGCCGGTCCAGGTTTCAGTTTCCGGTCAGATTCCTCCCCTGGAGCAGTTTGTCCACAGCCCAGGCCGCATTCCTCAGGCGAGTCCTCCTCCTCCCGGTCTTCTCCCTCCTCTCCCCCTCCCCCGCTCCCCTCCCTCCTCCCCCCCCCCCCCCCCCGCACCCTCTCTGCACCAGGACACACAGTTCTTCCAGATCAGAGCGCAGGGAGCCCTTCATGGCCAGTCGTTTAACTCCTTGAGGCTTTATTTCATCCCAAAGACAGCATTTCCTTCGCGTCTCTGAGCGGACACCCTTTCCCAGCAGAAAGGTCCTCGAACAACTCGTGGTGCCCCAGCCCACGGGCGTCAGCCCCTCGCCCGGCTGCTGGCAGTGAGGGTGCGGACCCCCCCCCCCCCCCACCTTCCTCCTGGCTCAGCTCCTCGGCCATCGTCCAACAGAAGGTGGCCTCCTTGGGTCCTGCCCCCAGTCCCACCCTCGTGCTGCTTCCAAGTGGACTTCCCTCCTCGGTGCCCCCTGGGGTCGTGCCCCCCGAGCTGCTCTCCGGAGGAGACCTCAGGGCCCGAGGAGCCGGGTGCCGGGGGCTCAGGGGCCAGGAAGAACACCCACGAATCACCCAAAGGACACGAAAAGGGAGACTCGGCCCGCCTGCAGTCTCCCTTCGAGCCCGGGAAACAGGCTTTGTCTTTGCTTTTTCTGGCCCCTCTGCCTGCCTCGTCCACGCTGCCAAGAAGGGGTGTCTGGCTCCAGCTCCGGCTCCGGCTCCAGCTCAGGGCGCCCCTCGAGGCTGCGCCACGCCGGCTGGCTTCGCAGGGACAAGGCCTCTATAAACCATTAACGAGCTCGGCGCCGACTCACCGGTTTGCCCAGCGCCGCCCGCCGGGCCACCCTGCCCTCGCCCCGTCCTCCCGGCTGACAGCACGGGACGCCCGCACCTGGGCCTCATGCGGGCCTTGTGGTCACGCCCGGTCCCCCGGGGACCCTCACGCACACTCACCAGCAGGAGCGGGGCGTGCCACCCGCTGGGCTCGGACACGGGGGACGGCGTGTTCACGCCCACGGGGTGGTGACAGCGTGCTCCACCGTGGCATTGCCGGGGGCGTGATCCTCAGGGACAGAGGGGGCCCGGCAGAGTTCAGCCAGGTCACCTTCCTCGGCGGTGGCTGCCTCGGGGTCACCCCTGCTGGGCGCTGACGGTTAATCGATAACCAGCGGGACTTTCCACACCAGGAAGGGCCGCACAGTGAGCATTCTTTTGGGCCGAACGTCCTGCTGACCCCAATCCGCCCGGAGTCCCGCCTTCCAGCCGTTCGCTGCCTCCCTCGCCGCTGGATTGTCAGATGCCGGCTTCCTGGGAGCTCACCTGTGGCCGTCAGAGGCGCCTTCGTGTGAAAGCGACGCGAACCGCGTGGAACCGCCCCCTCGTGGGTGCTGGGAGGCTCCCGGGGAGGGCTGAGTGGGCGCCGACGCTCAGGGGGCTCGGCCGAGGGACCTGGTCCGAGATGGAGTGAGGGGGGCTCGCGCGGGGAGGGGCCCACGGGTGGGCGCTGTAGCCAACCTCCTCGCACAGGCCGGGCAGCCCCTGAGGCTGAGGAGGGAGGAACGGGAGCTGAGAGGCAGAGCCGTCCTCGCGGTGAGAGGCAGAGCCCGCGGCCCGCGTGGCGGAAGCTCTGAATTCTGGCCATTCCCACGGCGCCCGTGAGAGCCGGGCCAGGCCGGGGAGGAGAGCCGTGACCTAAGCTTCTCTCTGCTGGCTGCAGAGTGGGGCATCGATGACCAGGTGTCCCCCAGGGAAACTTAGTTACCACAGGAACCTTCCGGTTCTGGAGCGAGGAGGAAGTACCCGGGGCCGCCGGGAAAGTCAGGAGCTAGGAAGCAAGCAAACAGCACGGTCCTCGCTCCGCGTTTGCGGTGACCCTGGGAGAACGCTAACGGGCGCTCCCAAGTCCACGCATCCAGCTGGTCTGCCCTCGTCCACACACCTGTCGTCTGTGCCGGGAGGGGGACCCCGGGGATGAGGCCAGGGCTTGGGGGGTGCTCCCTCTGCAGAGTGCCCCCACCCCCGGCCTCCCTGCTCTTCCAGGCTGGTTACGTCTCGACCTCAGATCTGTCCCGGGCGCCACCAACACCTGCGTCTTAGCCTTGCGGCCGCTGGTCTGCTAAATGCAGCCACGCTCAGCATGAAAAGGGCCGCCATGCAGCGTGAACATGCCTGTGCGGCTGCGTCCCAATGCGTGCGTCGTCTGTCGTCACGTTTTATTGCGGCTGCGTGTTAGTATAAGCCTCGGAGCAGGTCGCTCACAGAAAAGAAAGCAGCACCTCCCCGGGGAGGCAGCGATGAAGTGCAGACACACACCGCGTGTGCATGTGTGTGCGTGCGCGGGGGTGTGTGCATATGTGCATGTGTGTCCACGTGTGCGTGCATGCGTGCATGTGTGGATGGGTGTGTGCGTATGTGTGTGCGCATGTGCGTGCGTGCAGATTTTCAGATCTCTCTCTGTCCGCCGTTGCGTGTCCTGGGAAATGGTTTCCTGGTGTGGAACTTCTGTGAGAGACTTACTGCTTTTTAAAGAGCCCAACGGTGTGTGAGCACGGTGCCTGCACGTCCCGCACGTCGGTCTGAATTTCACTTTTTTCATCGTGTTGCCGGGAGCCTCTCCCTAGGAACCTGGCAGACGCCCCTTTGGTGTCCACGTCCGCTCCACGTGTCCAGGGGCAGCCAGCACACACCGGAGAAGGACCGCGCGTGCCGCTCTCTCCCCAGCTCCGACCCCCGGGAGCCGGGAGCCTGGACCCTGGACGGTGAGTGTCTCCGAGCCCCTCGGTAGGAGCGGTCCCGCAGGACCCGCAGCTGGCACGTCTGCGCCTGCCACGCCGTGGCCCGTGAGCAGCTCCGCCCGCTGCTGTTCTCGGCTGCCCTCCTGACCCGCGGCTGCTCCGCACCTTCCTTCCCTCCGGAGGCCTCTTATCCCCCCCCCCCCCCCCGATCTTGGGGCTCCAGGAGAATCCCCCCTGTTCTCGAGGGGCCCCCGCCGCCACCACGCAGGTGCTCACAGGGTGCCTGTGTGGGAGGCAGTGTGCGAGCCCCGGCTAGGCCAGAGCGTGCGCAGGGGTGGGAGGCACAGGGAGTCGTGTAAGCCGTGATGAGCTCAGTGGGGGGCGTGTCCGATGTGCGGGAAGGGGGTTGAG
This sequence comes from Cnephaeus nilssonii, assembly GCF_951640355.1. Lineage (NCBI taxonomy): Eukaryota > Metazoa > Chordata > Mammalia > Chiroptera > Vespertilionidae > Cnephaeus > Cnephaeus nilssonii. The sequence goes on along the minus strand of NC_137073.1, from coordinate 114,671,506 downwards.
GGAGGTGTCTCGGTGATGGGGGAGGCGTGTCGGGAAGATGGTTAGGAATTAGCCGTGGAGCGGGAAGAGGAAGGCGCACACGGGCCCGGTCAGTCTGGGCAGAGCCGGCGGCATCGCCCTCGAGGACCGTGGCGCTGGCCTCCCTTCCCCCGCGCCGTCCTCTCTCTTCCGCTGGAACGCGGGCTTTCCCGGACCTGGTGACACACGGATGTGCCAGGGGCTTAGCCCGCGTCTACACCTCAGAGGCGTCTACACGCGGCCTGCTGCCTGCGGTTGTTCCTGGCTGGCCCGTGGCCACGCCGAGCCCTCCCCTCGCCGTTCACCGTGGAGGGTGACTCGGACGATGGCGAGTGGAGTCCCCTCTGGAGGGGCCCTTGCCGCTGGACACGCAGACTCTCGCGTCTCGGGTGCGTTTTCTAAAAGCCGCGTCCTGCGCCGTGTGTGGGGGCGAAGCACTCACCGTGAGCGGGGCCGTCGTTTCAAATCCTCCTTCAGCGTCTCTGCGGACCCCAAGGCTCTGACCCGCTTTGAGCTCGTGGCTCAGCCTAAACCGTGGGTCTGTCTTCCGAGTCGGGAGTTCTGCTCATGGGCACGGGCAGTACCCGGAGGGCCTGGCCGGTTGGCTCAGTGGGTGGAGCCTCGGCCCACGGGCGAAGGGTCCCGGGTTCGATTCCGGTCAAGGGCACCTACCTCGGTTGCAGGCTCGATCCCCGGCCCTGGGTGAGGTGCGTGTGGGAGGCAACCAATCGATGGGTCTCTCTCACATCGATGTTCTCTCTCTCTCTGTCTCTCCTCCTCCCTTCCACTCTCTCTAAAAATCAGAGGGAAAATATCCCAGTGAGGATCAACAGAAAAGGGAAGTATCAGGCAGAGCAGCTTGAACAGGAAGCGGAGGTTTTCAGTTGAAGGACCGGGTGTGTGCGCAAAGCGTGGCGATGAGGTCAGATGGAGCCGCCGCGTGGCTTCAGCCCGCACGGTCGCCCCGGCCGCCTGGGCTCGGCGGAGGACGGCAATGTTTCTTCCCGGGTTCATTGACATCGAGCTCTGTGCTCTCCCCGGAGTGGGTCCAGCCCCCCGACTCCGTCTGGACCAGAGGCACACGGAGGAAGAGAGGGAGGAGGTGACTCTCGCCCGTGTGTTGCGTTTGTTGAGACCAGCATTGAGCTGGGAATAGAGAGGAAATGATGGGGCGACACCAGGACTGCCCCCCACATCGTTGCTGGCAGAGGACAGGCAGGCTGGGGTGAGCCTGGCTATCCTATAGAATAAAAGGCTAATATGCAAATTGACCCCAATGGCGGAACGACCAGTCGCTATGATGTGCACTGACCACCAGGGGGCAGACGCTCAACGCAGGAACTGCCCCCGGTGGTCAGTGCACTCCCACAGGGGAGCGCCGCTCAGCCAGAAGCCTGGCTCACGGCTGGCGGGCGCAGCGGCCATGGCCTCTCCCGCCTCCGCGGCAGCGCTAAGGATGTCTGACTGCCATCCGTCGGACATCCTCCGAGGGCTCCTGGACTGCGAGAGGGCGCAGGCCGGGCTGAGGGACCCCCCGCGTCACGAATGTCGTGCACCGGGCCTCTAGTTTAAATAACAGTTAAAACCCCTGAGGTCTCACTGTTCTGAGTACTTCGAACCTAGTTACTCATTTAATCGTCACCGAGCCGGAGGCCCGCCCTCAACAGAGGAGGAACTGCTCGGGCCACGCTGCCCAGCGCCCCTGGCCCAGGCGCCCGAGGGCGTTCTCGTGCCGCCACACACGGAAGGAGGGTCCGGGCGGGAAACCGAGGTGAGTGAGGCGTCCAGGTCGGACGCGGCTGCGGATGAAGCCACCGTAGAGAAAGGGTGAGCTGACCACATTGGCGAGTGCTTCGTTGTGTTTTAAAACTAGCACCATCCATGGGAATGGCATTTTAGTATTATATATTGTTTATTTTTTCATATTTTTGATAAAAAGCAGAGTGAAGTAGGACAGCGTGCCGAGTTTGCCTGGGCTCATTTTCCCCGGGGAGACCCTAACCCAGGCCACGGCCACGGCCTCCTAACGGGGAAGGACGTGGACTCGGGTTCCAGTTCCTGCTCCGGCAGCTGCAGGCGAGGGCGTCCTAGGCACCTGGTTCTCCCCCACCCCGAACAGAGACAGGAATGGCCTCCTTCGCGGGCTCCGGGAGGATTAATTAATAAAGCCCGGCACGGCACAGCCCGGCGACCGAAGTCACTTAGGAAATGATAAGTGTTTATGGATTTCAGAGAGGACGGGGGAGGGAGAGGGAGGAGGAAGATCAATGATGAGAGAGTCATGGATCAGCTGCCTGCACACCCCCCCCCCCCCGCACTGGCGATGGAGCCCGCAACCTGGGCGTGTGCCCTCGACCAGAATCGAACCGTGACCTCCTGGTTCCTAGGTCAACGCTCCCCACTGAGCCGCACGGGCCGGGCAGGAAATGGTATCGTGTGTTGTCTGTGCTTCTCCGTGACGGTTTATTGAGTTCAAACATCGTACACGGGGGGGAACGGCCTCGTGCGTGTAGCCTTGGCAACGGGAGACCTCCCACGGCGAGGTGGTGGGAGAGGACGGAAACAGAGGGTTCGGAGAAATGGCACATCGTCCCGTCCGCCCCCCCCCCCCCGCCCCCCGCCCGGCAGGAGCCACCGCTGGGCCAGGAGGCTGGGAGCCCAGGCCCTTCTGAGTCCAACTGGGACCAGATCAAAGGGGGAGCGGGGACAGAGTCTCTCCCAGACGCTCTGCCAATCCGCCTCCCCGCCCCCCCTCCAGCCTGCCTGCCGGTCCCGGGACGCGGAGGAGGGGGACCAGCTAGAATGTGACTCAGCGTCGTCGTGACCGTCCAGCCGAGCGGGCGGGCCCAGAAAGGCGGCTGAGGAGACGGCCTCCCCAGATCCTGCCTCGGACAGCTCTCAGCGGAGGAGTCCGACAGCCACGCCAGAAACGCTCCTCCTGCTCCCAGCGCTGCTGAGAGGGGAGGGAGGGAGGGACAGGGAGGCCTGGTGCCAGCCGAGCACTGGGCACAGCTCGGAGGAGCGGCTGCCACGTGGGGGGCCTGCGAAGGCCCGGCCTCCAGCCACCTGTGGGGCCAACGCTGATCCACGTGCTCAGAGGCCAAGGCAGAGGCTGAGGCTGAGGTAGAGGCTGAGGCAGAGGCTGAGGTAGAGGCTGCGGCTGAGGCTGAGGCTGAGGCTGAGGTAGAGGCTGCGGCTGAGGCTGAGGCTGAGGTAGAGGCTGAGGTAGAGGCTGAGGCTGAGGTAGAGGCTGCGGCTGAGGTAGAAGCTGCGGCTGCGGCTGAGACGGAGCCGCCCACAGCTGCCATCCTGCTGGGGGAGCCGGAGCCGCCCAGAGCGCCGAGCGCACACCCAGGACGGCCTCCGGGGGCGGCTGGAGCGGACGGCAGCTCCTCTGAACCAGTACCGGATCGGCGAGCTGGTGGAGCCTCCAGACCCAGAGCCCCCTAAGGGGGTGCGGCCCCCGTGGCTCCTGAGGAACAGCTGCAGCCGGGGTGTCTGCACTGAGTCGGGGCCGGGCTCTGCAGGGAGGGCCGCGGGGTCCTGGCCTCCAGCTCCCCGGGCGCCCTGCGGGCGCTGCCAGCTCCGCAGACAGAGCTGGGCTTGGGAGGAGCGGGACCGGGCAGGTGGGCGAGGCGGTGTCTCCCCACGCGGCAAAGCGTTAACCATCAAACTCCCGGAGCAGAGGCGGCTGAGAGCCGGGGCTGGGTGCAGCGCTGCGGTCAGACGCACCTGCCGTCCCCGCGTGGGATTGCATCTGTCCCTCAGCGGCAGCCGCGTGGCCACCATCCACCCAGACCAGCAAAGGCCTCGGCGTTCTCGCCGTTTCCTCTCCGTCCCCCTCGGCGGCGATAGGGCCCGGCCTCGGGGCTGCGCTGAGACGTGAACGAGAGGACGCGTGTCCAGCTCGGCCCCTCGCGAGCCCCGCGAACCTCAGATGCACAAACAGGAGCCGCGAGGCGCCGGGTCGCCGGGAGGAGCCGGCCTGGGCGGTGCCGCAGGCGCTCGTGGGCCCAGAGGCCAGCTGGCAGGGGGAGCTTCGGTCTAAACCACAAGCAGGGCAGGTGCCGGGGCAGCCGCGTGCCGGCAGGACTCGGACAGAGCGAGGCTTCCTGGTTCCGGAAGACTCCGCCCGCGGGTGTGATTTCCTAGGCGCCCCGGACTTCCTGTTCCAGGGGGCACCCCTCTTTCGCTCTCTCCCTGCACGGCCCCCCAGGCCTCTCCTGGGGACTCGACTTCCCTGGCTCCGTCCTTCGATTTAAATTCTCTGGAAACGATGGCGCGTCCGATCCCTGGTGTTCGGGTGGAACGTGGGCCCCGGAGACGGGAGGATGCCCGCCTCCCCGACGGGATGGGACGGGACGGGACGGGTGAGGAAGGGCGGCCGGGCTGGTGCCGGAGGGACGTCAGCCCGCAGCCAGGACGGCGCTGGGAGATGAAAGGCTTGGCTGACAGCGTGGATGGGGGAGGGGGGGCCCCCCCGAGACGGCCGCCGGGGGATTGGCAGCGCCCAGAGCCCTCGCTGGACTCCATCCACCCAGACCAGCTGGCCCTCAGCCTCGGGCCCAGCATCTTGGCCGGCAGGGGGGCGCCTTTGCAGAGCGGGTCTGCCTGGAGGGGTGCCCAGCGCCTGGGGCGGCGAGGAGAAGGCGCCCCCAGGGAGAGTGGGGCTGGAGCCCTGGGAAAGGGTGGGCCCCGACGGGGGTGGGGCGCTGGGGTGGGGGTGGGGGTGGGGGGGCGGGGAAGCCCGTCCTCAGGGAGCTGTGGGGCCTGTGTCCTCCGGGCACCGACCCTTTCCAAACGCAGGGCCGTCCTCCAGCGAACCACCCGCCGCCGTCTCCCTAGCGAGCGCCTCCCTGCGCGTCTCAGGTTAAAGCCCGTCCGTGTGCCGTGTACGCCAGCCGCCACGCCGAGCGCAGGCTGCGCCGTGACCGCCCCGGGCAGCGGGCTCCGGGGCCTCCGGCTTCTCCGAGGCCTTGCTCTCCTCTTCCTGTGTCTCTGGCTCCGGCCTCCTCCACGGCCTCCCCACTCCTCCTCCGGAGCGGCTGCTGCTCCCACATTCCCGTCGCCCCGTCAAGAGGGGCCTGATTGCTGTCCCCCCAGAGAGCCGGCGGGAAGGCTCCCCAGGGACGTCCACGCCGGGGAGCCCACAGCAGGAACTGCTCCCCGGGCTGCCCGGCCTCACGTCCTCCCCCTCCCCCCTCCCATCGGCACGGAGACCGCCAGTCCCTTTACCTTCCACGGACACAGCAAAGGGGAGCCATGGGCCAGAGGTGGGCGTGGCCCCAGCCCAGCGCCCCGAGGCCGCCTGGAGGCTGGAGGGGCCGCCCCCCACCCCCTGTCTCCCTCAGCGGGTTTGCATCGCGCCCTGAGGGAGTGTGGGGCTGGCCCGGGGCCTAGGGGACGCCCACCCCGTGCAACACGTCAGGGACGGACTCCCCAGCTCTGTGCTTAATGCCAGCGGTGACTCCACGCCGAGTCCCCCACCCCCGCCCAGGGCTGTGCGCTCCGAGGGGCGGACCCGTCCTTCTCACCTTCGCCTCCGGCTGAGGTTCCTGCGGACACGGCTGCAGCAGGCCCTCGGGCCATTCCGTCGTGAATGTAGAACAAGCTGTGGGCGGCCGGGAACCGCTCCCTGTTCTGGCTGCTGCCCTCAGGCCCCGCCCCACGGAGGCTCCGGACAGACCGCAGGGGCCGCGGCTCAGCCGCCGGGCTGTCTCCTCCTCCAGCAGCCGGAGGTGAAGGGCCGGCGGGTGGTTTGTCCGTGTGCCGCTCAGGAAGGCCCGTCCGCCGCTGTGACTCGCCGTCTCCGGGGTGAAGGTCAGCGCTGTCTGCCCGCCGGCCTTCGTGACCCGCGTCTTGTTGGAAGGTGACCGCGCTCATTTGTCAGCGGGTTGTCCGCGCCGCTTACGTGCCCGGCGCTGAGGCTAACGGGGACTCTGTGGCCCACGGAGGCTAAACACTGGCGATCTGGCCGTCCCAGGGACACGCTGCGGGCTGACGGGAAGACAGAGGGGGGAGCACAAACACCCCCATCGTTCACCGCCAAGACGTCACAGGAAATATGTCACTCCCTCACACCTCCCGGGACCCCTGCGCACACCTAGCTGCAAGGGAGGCGGGCAGCGCCATCCTCAGCGTCGGAGTCGCGAGCTGCCCTGTCAGAGGCCCAGGGGGAAGCAGTTCTGTCACACGTTGGAGCCGCCATAGAAACAGGCGAGGGGGTGAGCCGGCCGGGCAAAGAGGCCCCGTCCGCTCTGCAGCTGCGAGCGAGCAGCAGGTTAACACCGGGTCTGCCCGAGGAGGCGAGCATGCGCCACGGGGGAGGAAAGGCAGCCTCTTCAGGACCCGGTTCTGGGGAAACTGGACAGAGAGGAGCAAAGGAAGGAAGGGAGGGAGGGAGGAGGAAAGAAGGAAGGAGGAAGGAGGAAGGAAGGAAGGAAGGAAGGAAGGAAGGAAGGAGGGAGGGAGGGAGGGAGGCTGGAGGGAGGGAGGGAGGGAGGGAGGGAGGGAGGGAGGAAAGAAGGAGGAAGGAAGGAGGGAGGGAGGGAGGGAGGGAGGGAGGGAGGGAGGGAGGGAGGGAGGAGGGAGGGAGGGAGGGAGGGAGGAAGGAAGGAGGAAGGAAGGAGGGAGGGAGGGAGGGAGGGAGGGAGGGAGGAAGGAGGGAGGAGGGAAGAAGGAACTAGACCTCCTGCTGACTCCGCGTGCAGGAAGAAACGCAGAGTGGACAGAGACGGACGTGTCGGACCTGGAACCTGAGGCTCCCAGAAGGAAGCAGGGAGCCCTGTGGCGTCGGGTGGCAGTCTGCTTCCTCGGGCAGAGAAAACAATCGCAGAAAGGTGCCGGTGGGACGACATCAACCGGAAAGCGTTTCCCTGCAGAGCAAGCCGCCCCGAACAGACAGGCAGCCCTGCGTGGAGGGGGCTGCTGGGAGACGGCGTGTTCAACAAGGGGTAATCCCAGAGTCACCCAGAACTCACGCAGCTCCACACCGAACACAATCCCGTTGAAAACGGGCGAGGCCCGGACAGACACACGGGGGGGGGGCACACAGGGGCCGCGGACCCCGGAGAGACTCTCGGCATCGCCCATCCCCCGGGAAATGCAAGTCCGAGCCCGGGCGGGCGTGCCCTCGCCCAGTGGGAAGGGCTGCTGTCCGTAACCCGGACAGGTGCGGGCGGGAGAGCGGGCCGCGCCGTGGGTGGGTGCTCAGCGGAGCAGCCACCGGGAAAACAGTGTGGAGACGTCAAACAATTAAAGAGACAGCGGCCACGCGACCCAGCACTCCCACCTCTGGGGAGTCACTGAGGAAACCCAACACGGATGTGAAAGGTCATGACCTGGCTCCGTGCAGGGTCTCCACCGCAGCCAGGCCCGGTAGCACCGCCCACTGCCGAGGAGGGGGTGGGAGGGGCGCCGGCACTAACAAGGATGGAACCTTGCCGCCTGTGCCAACATGCATGGACACAAACATCCATGATGAGAGAGGATCACGGGCCGGCTGCCTCCTGCACGCCCCACTCTGGGATCGAGCCCGCAACCCGGCCTGCGCCCTGACCGGAATCGAACCCGGGACCCTCAGTCCCCAGGCGGGCGGTGGGGCACAGCCCTGAACACACACCTGCTTCCTCCCCGGGAGGCCACGTGAGGAGCCGAGGAGGGACGGTCCTGGGCAGGTGAGGGGCCAGGGAGGCCTCACGCCCACGTGACCTGGGAACCAGGTCCGGGTTCTGGGAACCTGGGAGGAGCATGTGGAGGCTGGGCCACTGGGTCCGCGGGGAGGTCGGAGGTCACACCACGGGCATGGGGTCTGTGGGGAGGTCGGAGGTCACACCACGGGTATGGGGTCTGCAGGGAGGTCGGAGGTCACACCACGGGCATGGGGTCTGTGTGGAGGTCAGAGGTCACACCACAGGTGTGGAGTCCGCGGGGAGGTCGGAGGTCACACCACGGGTATGGTGTCTGCAGGGAGGTCGGAGGTCACACCACGGGCGTGGGGTCTGCAGGAGGGGGGCCGGGAGTGACCGGCAGGCGTTGCGGGGCGAGAGCTTGGGAGCAGAGGAGGAGGATGGGAGGGAGGAGGCCGGGACGGCAGGTGGGGGCTGTGACAGTCACCCCAGGAGGTTCCCCGTCAGGACTGACAGAGCCCGTGGCCCCGGGGTTGGGAGAAGCCAGTGTGAGCGGCGGGGGTGGGGGGGGTGGAGGGGGCGGGCGGCAGGTTCGTGTCGGAATCTGTCTGTCGAGGGCAAGACGGTTGCCGCAGGGCGTGCCGGCCCCTCCGCCGGGAGCTGGAGCCTCGGACGCCGTGGGCCCGGACAGCACGCCACGCTCCGCGTTCAGGCCGCCCCGCGCCTCCGCACAGTCAGTGACGTGCAGAGTCCTGATCAGCAGTCGGCCCGTCGGGCGAGTGAACGGGCTGGGAACCCCGATGGGGAGTCGATGCCTTTCCGGGGTCCTGAGCACCTCGATGCCTCGTCCCATCTGCCCGCACGAGGCCTGGGGGTGAGGCGGCACAGGACGCGGCAGCTCCAGCCACAGCCCTCGAGGCCCCGTCCTCCCCTCTCGCTTCCCAGCGCACTGGGCCTCTGCCAGGCTGGCCCGCTCCGCCGGGAAACCAGAGCCTTTGGTTCTGCCCTGCTCCTGGAGAAAGACTCACGTCTGCCCAATGCCGGCCGAGACCCGCCTTAGTGCTAACACGTCTGCCCAACGCTGTCCCAGACCCGCCTTCGTGCTAACACGTCTGCCCAATGCTGTCCCAGACCCGCCTTCGTGCTAACACGTCTGCCCAACGCCGTCCGAGACCCGCCTTCGTGCTAACACGTCTGCCCAACGCTGTCCCAGACCCGCCTTCGTGCTAACACGTCTGCCCAATGCTGTCCCAGACCCGCCTTCGTGCTAACACGTCTGCCCAACGCCGTCCGAGACCCGCCTTCATGCTAACATGTCTGCCCAACGCCGTCCGAGACCCGCCTTCATGCTAACATGTCTGCCCAACGCAGTCCGAGACCCGCCTTCCTGCTAACACATCTGCCCAATGCCGTCTGAGACCCGCCTTCGTGCTAACACGTCTGCCCAATGCCGTCTGAGACCCGCCTTCGTGCTAACACGTCTGCCCAACGCCGTCCGAGACCCGCCTTCGTGCTAACACGTCTGCCCAACGCCGTCCGAGACCCGCCTTCGTGCTAACACGTCTGCCCAACGCCGTCCGAGACCCGCCTTCGTGCTAACACGTCTGCCCAACGCCGTCCGAGACCCGCGTTCGTGCTGACAGGCCCTGGTGGGAGGCGGTGAACGAGGAGGCACGGCCCCCTCACCCCGACGTGTGACCGTGGACGGCCGCCTGTGGAGCTGTCCTGTCAGACGCGCTGGGAACCGACGTCAGGGAAGCGGGGCGTTCCCTTTAAATGTCCGCAGCTCGATGTCCACCCCTCCAGGTTCCAGAAACATCCGCCCACGTGTCCGTCCCCTGCCGTGAGCCAGATCGACGGAGCTGAGCGAGAGAACCGCCTCTCGGAGGCCCGGGGAGACGTGGAAACGCATCCGCCCGCCGCCCTCATGGCTTCCCGGACGGCTTCACTGTCGCCCGACATCCCGGCTCCGCTTCCTTCCAGGCTCCCCACGCGGGGGCCCCTCGCCGGGCGGCTGGAGAGACAGCTCAGCGCAGCCAGCAGAGGCGCTGCGCCCCGACAGGACTTCCGTGGGAATGCGGCAGCGCCCAGCCCGGAGCAGGAGCCACCCTGCAGGCTGGACGCCGTAAGAAAGGCGCGACCCATCTGCACAGCGTCCTCGTCCTTCCTCGTCTCCGGATGAGCTTCCGAGGCGAAGTGACTGGTGATAATCTCGCCTGTGCGGAGGCCGGGTCAGAAACCTGGGCTCAAGCATGTGGTTTCCGTGTTCTGTTGACGGCGGTCCCTCCAATACACGGATGAACAGCAGTGGGCACGCTGAGGCTGCTGTTTAAGTGGCGTTGGGACCACGTGGTCCTTCCGTTTCACCGAGTCATCTTGGCAGGAAGGACTAGGGCGTGACAGCACGTTCCAGAGGCTCGGACCCTCCCCCGTAACGACCTAAACGCACTGTTTCCGGTCGACGCTCCGGCTCGCGGTCCTGAGTCCTGACTGGTGTCCAGTCCCCACTCCTCCCTGTCACTCCTCTCGCCTGTTCCCGCCTCTGAGGAAGCAGGGCCCTGACTGTGAACTCGCCCCGAGCATCCCCTCAGCGCTGGGCCCGCCGCCAGGAACGGCCACGCGGCATCGGCGGATGCTGGAGGTCGTCCTTCAGGTGTCCTCGCCATCTGAGACGGGGACGGAGGCACAGAGGCGGGTCTTGGTCCATCCTCTGCGCCCCCGCCCGGCCCCTCCTGCCGCGGCTCCCAGTCCCTGTCTGGTGGCAGCCCCACTCCTGTGTGCTGACGGCGCCAGCCCTGCTCACAATCACTGCGAGGAGTGCTTGGGGCCGGCGCCGTCCATGGGTGTGAGCGGGGTCAATGCCGTCCATGGGTGTGAGCGGTGGCTGCTGCCCCGATCGCCCCTCAGGAGCAGGGGGAGGTGGAGAAGCCCTGAGGGGTGATCCGGGCCAGCAGCCGCCACTCGCACCCGCTGCTGGCGCCGAGCGATTGGGGCTGGCACTGGGCGCCGGCAGCGGATTTGGGTGCCGGGCAGGACCTCGGTGTGCGGGAGCAAAGAATTTTCAGTAACCACAGAGGCTCACCCCAATGACAGTGACCAGCACCCCGCCTTGGTCTGACGCCCCCGCTCACCTGTTCCACCATTTCGCCACAGCTGATGCCTGCCATGTTCCGTGCTCTGCCGCCTGCCTTCGACGCCCACCATTTTCCCCACGCACCCCCTGGTGGTCAACATACGTCATAGTGACCGGTTGTTCAGTTGTTCTGCCATTTGGTCTATTTGCATATTAGACTTTTATTGTATAGGATTTTTGTTAATCCTCACCCAAGGTTATTTTTCTGTTGATTTTTATGTATTTATTTTATTTCAGACAGAGGAAGGGAGAGGGAGAGAGGGATAGAAACGGGACCGAGCCTGCAACCCGGGCATGTGCCCTAACTGGGAGTCGAACCGTGACCTCCTGGTTCATAGGTTGATGCTCAACCACTGAGCCACACAGGCTCGATCCCCAATCGGGGTGCATGCAGGGAACAGCCAATCAATGCTTCTCTCCCTCCCTTCCGCCCTCTCCAAAAAACATTACTTAGGAAACGTCCTTTCACTCCCTGGATCGGAGAGACAGCTTGATGGGACAGTGGCTGTGCTTCAGAGGTGTTCACACCGGAAGATCTTCTTGGCTGATCCACAGGGTTCCTTTTCCTCCTCGGGTCCGAGCGTCGTGGTGCTGAACGGTTCACTCTTAGACTGGCCTGGGCCGTCGCCGTGCTCATGTGTCAGCAGGATCTGTGGGTGCTAGGTGGGATCTGTGGGTGCCGAGTGGGATCTGTGGGTGCCGAGTGGGATCTGTGGGGGCCGAGTGGGATCTGTGTCAGCAGGATCTGTGGGTGTCAGCAGGATCTGTGGGTGCCGGGCAGGATCTGTGAGTGCCGGGCAGGATCTGTGGGTGTCAGCAGGATCTGTGAGTGCCGGGCAGGATCTGTGGGTGTCAGCAGTATCTGTGGGTGCCGGGCAGGATCTGTGGGTGTCAGCAGGATCTGTGGGCGCCGGGCAGGATCTGTGGGTGTCAGCAGGATCTGTGGGCGCCGGGCAGGATCTGTGGGTGTCAGCAGTATCTGTGGGCGCCGGGCAGGATCTGTGGGTGTCAGCAGGATCTGTGGGTGCCGGGCAGGATCTGTGGGTGTCAGCAGGATCTGTGGGTGCCGGGCAGGAAGCGCAGCCTGAGTGGCTGTGAGGTGTGGAACACCTCTGACCCCCTCTGGCTGCTGGGGTGCATCGCACTCTGGTGGCCGAGCCCTGAAGAGCCAGCTCCCTGGCTGTGCCTGAGGCCTGGGCTGTGTCCTCACACTTTTCTCTGCTGCCGTCTGCCTCTCAGCGACGTCCTAACCCGTCATCTGTTCTCTGGGCGGCAGGTGTTTCTACCTCCTACTTTGTGCATGGATGTCATTATGGTGCGCACGGATGCTGTGCATGGATGTCATTATGGTGCGCACGGATGCTGTGCACGGATGTCATTATGTTGTGTATGGATGTTGTGTATGGATGTTGTGTATGGATGGTGTGTATGGATGTTGTGCAGGGATGGTGTGCACAGATGTTGTGTATGGATGTTGTGCAGGGATGGTGTGCACAGATGTTGTGTATGGATGTTGTGTATGGATGTTGTGTATGGATGTTGTGTATGGATGGTGTGTATGGATGTTGTGCAGGGATGGTGTGCACGGATGTTGTGTATGGATGTTGTGTATGGATGGTGTGTATGGATGTTGTGTATGGATGTTGTGTATGGATGGTGTGTATGGATGTTGTGCAGGGATGGTGTGCACAGATGTTGTGTATGGATGTTGTGCAGGGATGGTGTGCACAGATGTTGTGTATGGATGTTGTGTATGGATGTTGTGTATGGATGTTGTGTATGGATGTTGTGCACGGATGTTGTGCACGGATGGTGTGTATGGATGGTGTGTATGGATGTTGTGTATGGATATTGTGTATGGATGTTGTGTACGGATGTTGTACACGGATGGTGTGTATGGATGTTATGTACGGATGTTGTACACGGATGTTGTGCACGGATGTTGTGTATGGATGTTGTACACGGATGGTGTGTATGGATGGTGTGCAGGGATAGTGTGTACAGATGCTGTGTATGGATGTTGTACACGGTGGTGTGTATGGATGTTGTGTACGGATGTTGTACACGGATGTTGTGCACGGATGCTGTGTATGGATGTTGTGCACGGATGAAGTGCACGGATGTCATCGTGGTTTCATTGATCAGACAAGGGCCAGGCGAGGTGGTTGCCACGCCCGTACTTGCTGTCTCCTGTTCTGGTCCTGCTGGTGACAAACAGCAGGAAAACTGCTTGTTTATATGGACCCTCAGCACCTGCAGGGGAAGCACCTGAGGCTGCCTCCCCGGCCCTCTGGGAGCAAAAGCACCTGCTGCAGCGACAAGCAGGCCCTGGCCAGGCCCTCAGTCTGCAGAGGAGCCAGGCCCGTGATGCGGCCTGGGCCTGTGGGACACAAAGCCCCGCCCACAACCAGGACGCCCCGCCCACAACCAGGATGCCCCGCCCACAACCAGGACTCCCCCCCCCCACAACCAGGACAGCCCCACACAACCAGGACGCCCCGCCCACACCAGGACGCCCCGCCCACAACCAGGACGGCCCCACACAACCAGGACGCCCCGCCCACAACCAGGACCCCCCCCCACAACCAGGACACCCCCCCCACAACCAGGCCGCCCCGCCCACACCAGGACGCCCCGCCCACAACCAGGACGCCCCGCCCACAACCAGACGCCCCCAGCACAGGTGCAATCCTCTGTTTGGGCGGAGAAGGGCTTCGCCGCCTGGCGGGACAGAGCAGTTCGGTGCTTGTTTGTGGATCATGAAAAGGAGGGAGAAAGGAAGCCGAACCGGGACGAGGCCATCCTTCATTGGGCCCCGCAGAGCCCGGCGCGGGGCGCGGCAGGATCGGACCGGACCCGGACCCGCGGCCCGGCACAGGCTTCCTCAGCCCGCTCCTCCTCCGCGCCGTCCCTCCCGGTCCCCCTCCGGGCAGCGTCCTCCCTCCTGCCCGCTGGGGGGGAAACGGGCTCCGCCTTAGCGAGTCCGGGGTGTTGTCACGAACGCGGTGGGTTCCAGGGCCGGGTCCGGGGAAACTGGGAGCCCCTGGCGGGCCTCCACCCGGGCCGGCGTGGCTTTGCTGGGAGCTCCCGCGGGGTCCGTTTAACGTGGTCCCGTTCGGAGAGAGCAGCCGGCGCCGCCCGCAGAGACCGAAGGCAACGTCCGGCCTCCGGTAACCGGCAGGCGGGTCCCTGAGCACCGAGGCTCTCCCGTGGCGGGACCAGGCCCAGGCGCTCGGCGCTCCAACCCTTTTCCGAAAGCATCGGCCACGGATGTGTTTGCAACGTTGGCCCCGTCACCTGTTCGAGGACGACAGTACCGCTGTGCCCTATGTGCGTTGTCTCTTTAAGTCCTCAGGACAGCTGTGCGGGTGGGTACATCTGTCATTCTCACTTTAAGGACAAGGAAACTGAGGCACCGAATAACCGCCAGGGTCTGATCCTGGCCCTGGAATGCCCAGCGTTGGCCTCGTCAGAGCACGGGGGTGCTGAGACGGGAGAGCAAGCCGGGAGGCCTTCGTGGAAGAGGCGGCCTGCAGAGACAGTGGTTCAGGGCAGAGGGGCGGGTAGGTGTGCCCGCTGCTGGGGAGGGGAATGAGCTGGTGGAGAGGTGGCCCGGACCCCATCGGGGCCTGTTCCTGTGCAGGACCTCCTCGGGAGCCGCCGTGAGAACCGGGCTGCAGGGGTGGGCGTGGAGCCAGGTCACCCCGTGATGCCCAGGGCTGCGGCAGCGGCAGGAAGTGCCCCCGAGAGGGGTGTCCCCGTGGGCCCCCCACGTGCGGCCCAGGCACCGATACTCGAACCCTTTCCCAAAAGCATCGGCCACGGGTACGTTGTGCCACGTTGGCTCAGTCACCTGGGACAGGTACGTCCCACAGCGGAGTTGGGGTTCCATCATCAGCCATGTCTCATCATCGGGGCTCCGTGGGGGAAGCTGAGGCTGCGAGAGCAGAAGGCTGAGTGGGCGCCTCCTGGGGAGGAGGCGGCGGGGCCGGAGCCCAGGTCTCCTGTGGTCCCCCCCCCCGCCCCCCTCCGCGCTGCAGAGCCCTAAGCCCGCACCTGCACCTGCGCCTGCCGCTGCTCCGCTCGCCGCTCGGAGGCCGGCGACGCCCGACAATCGGGACCACGCGGGGCAGTGCTCCCTGGACGTCACGTCGGGAGGACGTGCTGGGTGCACGCGAGCCCTTCCAGCGCGAAAGGCTCCTGTGCAGGCCGCTGAGGTCACCTCTCCCGGGGCATGCGGGCCTCCGAGGCTCAGCTGCCTTCCCGCGGGGGGGGGGGGGGGGGGCGGTGCTGGGGGGGCAGGTGCCCTGAGTCTGGTTCCTGCCATTTGCCAAGGTCATCCCACCCCTTCCGGCTCCTCTAGCAGCCCAGGGAGCCGGGCGGGTCCAGCCTGCCACCTGCTGGAGCCAAACAGAACTGCCCCGGGTCCCGCAGCCCTTCTCCCCTTCAGCCTGGGGGTGACTGTGTGCGGACACCCCTCAGCCGCCCCCCCCCCCTCCGCCGTGGGTGAGCAGGGCGGGAGCACGGAGGAGCCGTCGGGAAAGCGGCGGTGCCCACAGGCGGCCTGGGCCTCACCAGTGTTCCTTAGTGCCTGGCATTCAGTGTCTCTGAACCGCAGGCTCATGTCTGTGAGGTGAGTGCCAGCGAGGAGACACGTGCTGACTGGTGGACGCATGAGTGAGGGAAGGAACGAATGAATGAAGACAACACGAGAGCACATGTTTGCGGGTTGGATTAGAAAAACTGTTTGTAAGACACCTGTGGTGCATATGACACCAAGACAAACACAGACGGTAGCTGTGAGGTGTCCTCAACAGAGCAGAAGTCCACAGACTTGTACACGCACATGCGTGCACACACACATGCACACACGTACACACACACACTTGCATACACACACTTATCACACACACATGCACACATACACACACACTCTCGCGCACGCACACCCAACCAAGGGTTTGTACCTAGAATACGTATTTTTTGTTCTATAAATCGCTAAGAAGACAGCACCGTTGTTTTAATCGGCAGGAACCCTGCGCAGGCACTTGGTGGAGAGGCGGTCAGCACGGCCAGCAGCACACGGAAAGCCTCCCGCCGTTCCTCAGAGGAAACACCACGTAAAAAGCACATCCTGACACCATCTGCTGCTGAGGGTCCAGAAACGCCAATGTTTCTCCTCGGAAAAGCGATTGCAACACCCGGGCCGGAACGCCAGCTGGTGAGAGGGCGTGGGCGCAGTGATTGCAAACAGCTCCGTTCAGACGAGGTTCCTGTGGGGGCTCCTCCCGCTGGGGCTGGTGAGTCACCCGCAGCGCAGCCCAGGGGGAAGCGTGAGACCTCGCTCTTCAAGTCAAACCCGCTGCTCACCGTCAGTGAAAGCCTCCCCAACGCGTCTCCACCCTCAGAAGCCGATTGACAGCCCCTCTCCCTGCACACACACCGGCACGGGGACAGCCCCTCTCCCTGCAGACACACCGGCACGGGGACAGCCCCTCTCCCTGCACACACACCGGGACGGTGACAGCTCCTCTCCCTGCACACACACCGGGACGGTGACAGCCCCTCTCCCTGCAGACACACCGGGACGGGGACAGCCCCTCTCCCTGCAGACACACCGGGACGGTGACAGCCCCTCTCCCTGCACACACACCGGCACGGGGACAGCCCCTCTCCCTGCAGACACACCGGGACGGTGACAGCCCCTCTCCCTGCAGACACACCGGGACGGTGACAGCCCCTCTCCCTGCACACACACCGGCACGGGGACAGCCCCTCTCCCTGCAGACACACCGGCACGGTGACAGCCCCTCTCCCTGCACACACACCGGGACGGTGACAGCCCCTCTCCCTGCACACACACCGGGACGGTGACAGCCCCTCTCCCTGCACACACACCGGGGACGGTGACAGCTCCTCTCCCTGCACACACACCGGGACGGTGACAGCCCCTCTCCCTGCAGACACACCGGGACGGGGACAGCCCTCTCCCTGCAGACACACCGGGACGGTGACAGCCCCTCTCCCTGCAGACACACCGGGGACAGGGCACGGGGACAGCCCCTCTCCCTGCACACACACCGGGACGGGGACAGCCCCTCTCCCTGCACACACACCGGGACGGTGACAGCCCCTCTCCCTGCACACACACCGGGGACGGTGACAGCTCCTCTCCCTGCACACACACCGGGACGGTGACAGCCCCTCTCCCTGCAGACACACCGGGACGGGGACAGCCCTCTCCCTGCAGACACACCGGGACGGTGACAGCCCCTCTCCCTGCAGACACACCGGGGACAGGGCACGGGGACAGCCCCTCTCCCTGCACACACACTGGGACGGTGACAGCCCCTCTCCCTGCACACACACCGGGACGGTGACAGCCCCTCTCCCTGCACACACACCGGGACGGTGACAGCCCCTCTCCCTGCACACACACCGGGACGGCGGCACGGCCTTCAGAACAGGGCGTGGAGATCAGGACTCAACCACAGGCTGAACGTGACTGCAGTCTGTTTAGTGAGCCCCGTGCAGGGAGCACCTCAGGGCAAGTCGGGGAGGCGGTGGGGAGCGGGAGGGGGAGCCCTGTAATCCTATGTCACGACACTTGAAGACTTCATGTCCCTGTGGGGCTGGCCACTGGTTTCTGTTTGTGCGTTTATCCTGATGAAGAATTCTTCAGTTTACAGACGTGCCCCAGGCCAGACGCCTCTTCTTGGCGGGCAGCCCTTTCCGGAGCCGGTGAATGGGCCCATTGTGACGGGTCCCAGGGCAGGAGGAGTGGGGACTCGGGACAGGAAGTTAAAACAAGGCCAAGCCGTGCGGGCACTCTGCAGCCCGCTTGTCACCAACAAGCGTTATCTCCCACCAAGGACACCAAATGGTTGACCCCCAAGGAGAGAATGCAGACGGGGAGGGGAGGGGAGGGGGAGGGGAAGGGGAGGGGGAGGGGAGGGGGAGGGGAAGGGGAGGGGGAGGGGAGGGGAGCGGGGTAAGGGCCGTTTCACTCCCTAAGAGAAGCCAGCAGCCTCGGTGGCTCGTACAGTTGCAGGTGCTGCTGGTGCATTCTGGGAAGGCCACACACCGTGAAAGGGACCTTGAGAATGCACCTGCATCAGGGCCTGTGAGGCCTGCAGACAGGAGGGGAGACGCCGCCTCGGACCCACCACCTGCTCCGCAGAGGAGCTGGGAGCCGCCTGCGCTTTGGAGCCAGACGCGTGTTCGCTGGCTTTGCCGCTGTAGTGAAGGCGCAAGGTAACCGCTTTAACCGATGGGCCGTCACCACGCAGTCAAGGGCTCCCACAAACTCACTGGCATGAGGATCCAGGACCCAGGCTGGGACCACCTCTCCATGGGGCTGTCCTGCCCGGGAACACCGCTCTGGGGTCGCGAGGGGCCTGGAGCACCAGGAGGACAGTCCGTGCTCCGAGCGCGTGGCTGGCGCCTTCCCTCCCGAGCGTGGTCTCCGCACGTGGAGCTGCTGCTGCCGCCTGTCTCCTGGGCTCCCGTGAGCGTTAAACACACACACAGTCGGGTGAGCACTAAACACACACACTCGGGTGAGCACTAAACACACACACTCGGGTGAGCACTAAACACACACACTCGTGTGAGCACTAAACACACACACTCGGGTGAGCACTAAATACACTCACTCGGGTGAGCACTAAACACACTCACTCGGGTGAGCACTAAACACACACACTCGGGTGAGCACTAAACACACACACTCGGGTGAGCACTAAACACACACACTCGGGTGAGCACTAAACACACACTCGGGTGAGCACTAAACACACACACTCGGGTGAGCACTAAACACACACACTCGGGTGAGCACTAAACACACACACTCGGGTGAGCACTAAACACACACACTCGGGTGAGCACTAAATACACTCACTCGGGTGAGCACTAAACACACTCACTCGGGTGAGCACTAAACACACACACTCGGGTGAGCACTAAACACACACACTCGGGTGAGCACTAAACACACACACTCGGGTGAGCACTAAACACACACTCGGGTGAGCACTAAACACACACACTCGGGTGAGCACTAAACACACACACTCGGGTGAGCACTAAACACACTCACTCGGGTGAGCACTAAACACAAACACTCGGGTGAGCACTAAACACACACACTCGGGTGAGCACTAAACACACTCACTCGGGTGAGCACTAAACACACTCACTCGGGTGAGCACTAAACACACACACTCGGGTGAGCACTAAACACACTCACTCGGGTGAGCACTTGGGTGAGCACTAAACACACACACTCAGGTGAGCACTAAACACACTCACTCGGGTGAGCACTTGGGTGAGCACTAAACACACACACTCGGGTGAGCACTAAACACACACAGTCGGGTGAGCACTAAACACACACACTCAGGTGAGCACTAAACACACTCACTCGGGTGAGCACTTGGGTGAGCACTAAACACACACACTCAGGTGAGCACTAAACACACTCACTCGGGTGAGCACTCGGGTGAGCACTAAACACACACAGTCGGGTGAGCACTAAACACACACACACTCGGGTGAGCACTAAACACACTCACTCGGGTGAGCACTAAACACACACTCGGGTGAGCACTAAACACACTCACTCGGGTGAGCACTAAACACACTCACTCGGGTGAGCACTAAACACACACTCGGGTGAGCACTAAACACACACACTCGGGTGAGCACTAAACACACACACTCGGGTGAGCACTAAACACACACAGTCGGGTGAGCACTAAACACACACACACTCGGGTGAGCACTAAACACACTCACTCGGGTGAGCACTAAACACACACACTCGGGTGAGCACTAAACACACTCACTCGGGTGAGCACTAAACACACTCACTCGGGTGAGCACTAAACACACACTCGGGTGAGCACTAAACACACTCACTCGGGTGAGCACTAAACACACTCACTCGGGTGAGCACTAAACACACACTCGGGTGAGCACTAAACACACTCACTCGGGTGAGCACTAAACACACTCACTCGGGTGAGCACTAAACACACACACTCGGGTGAGCACTAAACACACTCACTCGGGTGAGCACTAAACACACACTCGGGTGAGCACTAAACACACACTCGGGTGAGCACTAAACACACTCACTCGGGTGAGCACTAAACACACTCACTCGGGTGAGCACTAAACACACACTCGGGTGAGCACTAAACACACACTCGGGTGAGCACTAAACACACACTCGGGTGAGCACTAAACACACACACTCGGGTGAGCACTAAACACACTCACTCGGGTGAGCACTAAACACACTCACTCGGGTGAGCACTAAATACACTCACTCGGGTGAGCACTAAACACACTCACTCGGGTGAGCACTAAACACACACACTCGGGTGAGCACTAAACACACACACTCGGGTGAGCACTAAACACACACACTCGGGTGAGCACTAAACACACTCACTCGGGTGAGCACTAAACACACACTCGGGTGAGCACTAAACACACACACTCGGGTGAGCACTAAACACACACTCGGGTGAGCACTAAACACACACAGTCGGGTGAGCACTAAACACACACACACTCGGGTGAGCACTAAACACACTCACTCGGGTGAGCACTAAACACACACACTCGGGTGAGCACTAAACACACTCACTCGGGTGAGCACTAAACACACTCACTCGGGTGAGCACTAAACACACACTCGGGTGAGCACTAAACACACTCACTCGGGTGAGCACTAAACACACTCACTCGGGTGAGCACTAAACACACTCACTCGGGTGAGCACTAAACACACTCACTCGGGTGAGCACTAAACACACTCACTCGGGTGAGCACTAAACACACACACTCGGGTGAGCACTAAACACACTCACTCGGGTGAGCACTAAACACACACTCGGGTGAGCACTAAACACACACTCGGGTGAGCACTAAACACACTCACTCGGGTGAGCACTAAACACACTCACTCGGGTGAGCACTAAACACACACTCGGGTGAGCACTAAACACACACTCGGGTGAGCACTAAACACACACTCGGGTGAGCACTAAACACACACAGTCGGGTGAGCACTAAACACACTCACTCGGGTGAGCACTAAACACACTCACTCGGGTGAGCACTAAACACACACTCGGGTGAGCACTAAACACACTCACTCGGGTGAGCACTAAACACACACACTCGGGTGAGCACTAAACACACACTCGGGTGAGCACTAAACACACACTCGGGTGAGCACTAAACACACTCACTCGGGTGAGCACTAAACACACTCACTCGGGTGAGCACTAAACACACACTCGGGTGAGCACTAAACACACACTCGGGTGAGCACTAAACACACTCACTCGGGTGAGCACTAAACACACACTCGGGTGAGCACTAAACACACACTCGGGTGAGCACTAAACACACTCACTCGGGTGAGCACTAAACACACACTCGGGTGAGCACTAAACACACACTCGGGTGAGCACTAAACACACAGGAAGCCCCAGGAGGTGCCTCTGCCTCAGCCCCACCCCCTGCTCCGTCGGTGGGCGGGGCCGTCGGTGGGCGGGGCCGTCAGTGGGCGGGGCCTTCCATGGGCGGGGCATCCCGTGGGCGGGGCCAGGGAACCAGCTCGTGCCCAGCAGGAGGCCATCGCTGAGGCACGGCCTGGTCAGCTTGTCCTCCGGGGCTGACGGGGAGGGCACCGCTCAGAGTGACCGGCGCTGGGCGTGCCCGGCACCAAGTGCGTGAGAGTCAGCGCGGAGCCTGGACGAGAGGGAAGTCGGCCCGGGGACGGGTGTCCGCAGGGCGAGCCCGGGGGGCGCAGGCTGGGAGGGGGGCAGCTCCCGCGGCCGGAGGCTCCCACCGTCGCCGTTTTGCCCGCAGTTGGAGTTGTCCGTCTGGGGGCTGAGCACTGAGCATCGGACCGACGGCGGCTCCCGGGCGGCAAGGTTTGGGCGGCGCGGGCGTCTGTGCCCTGTCCTCCGGCTCCCGGCTCCGGCTCCGGCTCCGGCTCCGGCTCGGGCTCGGGTTCGGCCGCACGTGGACGGGAGCAGCATTTAAAACCTCGGGTTCCAGTCACTGGTGTCTGATGGCTGTGGGATTGAGGGTTAATTAATAATTAATTTGGGTTATAAACCAGACGCGTGACCTGATGGTGTTCACCTTCAGTCACGAGATTCAGCCGTCACCTCGGGGGGCTGGTCCCCGCCATGACGGGGCGGCCGACCCCACGCGGGACGGGACGGGCTCCATCTCTCCGGCGCCCGCCTCTGAGCCCGTGCGGGCCCTGGAGAGGGAGCGGCTTCCTCCTCGCTCCCGGCGCCGGGCAGGTGGGCGCCCCCGTGAGGGCGATGCCGCAGCTGCTGGGGACACGTGTTCTCCCTTAGGAAGAGCCGGGGAGTCGGGGTGCTGGGCCGCAGGTATGTTCATCCGATAAGAAACAGCCGAGCGTCCCCGCGCCCAGCGGAGGCTCAGCTCCCGCATCCTCCCAGCCCCCCATCCTCCCAGCCCCCCATCCTCCCAGCCCCCCATCCTCCCAGCCCCCCATCCTCCCCAGCCCCCCATCCTCCCAGCCCCCCATCCTCCCAGCCCCCCATCCTCCCCAGCCCCCCATCCTCCCAGCCCCCCATGCTCCCCAGCCCCCCAGCCCCCCATCCTCCCCAGCCCCCCATCCTCCCAGCCCCCCATCCTCCCCAGCCCCCCAGCCCCCCATCCTCCCCAGCCCCCCATCCTCCCCAGCCCCCCATCCTCCCCAGCCCCCCAGCCCCCCATCCTCCCAGCCCCCCATCCTCCCCAGCCCCCCAGCCCCCCATCCTCCCCAGCCCCCCATCCTCCCCAGCCCCCCAGCCCCCCATCCTCCCAGCCCCCCATCCTCCCCAGCCCCCCATCCTCCCAGCCCCCCATCCTCCCCAGCCCCCCATCCTCCCAGCCCCCATCCTCCCCAGCCCCCCATCCTCCCAGCCCCCCATCCTCCCCAGCCCCCCATCCTCCCAGCCTCCCATCCTCCCCAGCCCCCCAGCCCCCCATCCTCCCCAGCCCCCCAGCCCCCCATCCTCCCCAGCCCCCCATCCTCCCCAGCCCCCCATCCTCCCCATCCTCCCAGCCCCCCATCCTCCCCAGCCCCCCATCCTCCCCAGCCCCCCATCCTCCCCAGCCCCCCATCCTCCCAGCCCCCCATCCTCCCCAGCCCCCCATCCTCCCCAGCCCCCCATCCTCCCCAGCCCCCCAGCCCCCCATCCTCCCCAGCCCCCCATCCTCCCAGCCCCCCATCCTCCCCAGCCCCCCATCCTCCCAGCCCCCCATCCTCCCCAGCCCCCCAGCCCCCCATCCTCCCAGCCCCCCATCCTCCCAGCCCCCCATCCTCCCAGCCCCCCATCCTCCCCAGCCCCCCATCCTCCCCAGCCCCCCATCCTCCCAGCCCCCCATCCTCCCCAGCCCCCCATCCTCCCCATCCTCCCAGCCCCCCATCCTCCCAGCCCCCATCCTCCCCAGCCCCCCATCCTCCCCAGCCCCCCAGCCCCCCATCCTCCCCAGCCCCCCATCCTCCCAGCCCCCCATCCTCCCCAGCCCCCCATCCTCCCCAGCCCCCCATCCTCCCCATCCTCCCAGCCCCCCATCCTCCCCAGCCCCCCATCCTCCCCAGCCCCCCATCCTCCCAGCCCCCCATCCTCCCCAGCCCCCCATCCTCCCAGCCCCCCATCCTCCCCAGCCCCCCCCATCCTCCCAGCCCCCCATCCTCCCCAGCCCCCCATCCTCCCCAGCCCCCCCATCCTCCCAGCCCCCCATCCTCCCCAGCCCCCCATCCTCCCCAGCCCCCCATCCTCCCCAGCCTCCCAGCCCCCCATCCTCCCCAGCCCCCCATCCTCCCCAGCCCCCCATCCTCCCAGCCCCCCATCCTCCCCAGCCCCCCATCCTCCCCAGCCCCCCATCCTCCCAGCCCCCCATCCTCCCCAGCCCTCCCCCCCATCCTCCCCAACACATGGTCGTGGCAGGGAGGCATGGGGCGCCAGGCGGGGCTTTAAGGGATTTGGACTCGCCCCCTGAGGACGAGGAAGCGCTGGTTTGCCGTCTCCTCTCTGCCTTTGTAGACGCGGGTTTATTGCTGAGTTTTGAGAATCCTGTTCTGTTCTGGCTGCAACGCCGTCATCAGAAGTTTTTACAGATATTCCCTCCCTCTCCGTGCTCGTCTTCTTCCTTTGCCACCTTCTGTCTCAACGAGCAGACACGTGAATCATGACAGACCGAAATCCCAGTCGCTGCGAGACAGGACAGGGATGTTAATTTTATTTAATTTTAATTAAATTTGTGAAAAGCCACGTGTGGCCAGTGGACACCCCAGCACCATGGTCGGCAAACTGCGGCTCGCGAGCCACATGCGGCTCTTTGGCCCCTTGAGTGTGGCTCTTCCACAAAATACCACGGTCTGGGAGAGTCTATTTTGAAGAAGTGGCATTAGAAGAAGTTTAAGTTTAAAAAATGTGGCTCTCAAAAGAAATTTCAGTCGTTGTGCTGTTGGTATTTGGCTCTGTGGACTGATGAGTTTGCCGACCGCGGCCCCAGCACATTCACGCCTGACGGGCCGTCAATGAACAGTGCGCGCATTTCATTCCACTTTTGTCTCGATGACCTTTATTGACGTGATTTTATGTCTGCTGAATCTAATAACAGAAATTAGAGCTCAGTGATTAAGTGTTGACCTATGAACCAGGAGGTCACAGTTCGATTCCCGGCCGGGCACATGCTGGGTTGTGGGCTCGAACCCCAGTGTGGGGCGTACAGGGGCAGCCGATCTATGATTCTCTCTCATCATGAATGCTTCTCTCTCTCCCTCTCCCTTCCTCTCTGAGATCAATAAAAATGTTTTTAAATTGGGGTTTGCATCCTGTAAATCTTGTGTTTTCTCATTATTGTTCTATTAGTTTTTTTAAATATATATATTTATTTCAGAGAGGAAGGGAGAGGGAGAGAGGGATAGAAACATCAATGATGAGAGAGAATCACTGATCAGCTTGCCTCCTGCACACCCCCCACTGGGGATGAAGCCTGAAACCCAGGCATGTGCCCTTGGCTAGAATCAAACCTGGGACCCTTCAGTCCACAGGCCGACGCTCTGTCCACTGAGCCACACCAGCTGGGGCATCTGTTATTGATGTCTTGGTCCCCGGTGTCTTGGGAATCTTGGAGCCTGGTTCTCTGCCGGGTTTTAACTGCAAATAGGAAGTGACAGACACGTGTCCCAGAGGAGCCTGGAGACACACGGGGGGACGGACGAGGGGGACGTCCCCCTGGGGCAGCCCCTGGGGCAGCGCGGAGCCCGGGCGTCTGCTCCTCGGCGCCCCTCCCCCCAGACGCACCTGCGTGCCCGCGGGTGCCCTGGCCCTGCAGGCTGTGCACGAGGAACGGGCCCTGTGTTCCTAACGGCCGGTTAGAGACCCCCAGGTGAGGCTACAGTGAACCCCGGGTTTTCACCCGGAGCGGGAGTGCACCGCCTTCGCCCAGCTGCCCTGACCTCAGGCCGTGCTGATGGTGCGACTGGGCTCCGGAGCCTGGAACCTTCCGGGCCACTCCCCCTCCCGCCCTGTGAGCAGGACCGAGGGGCTGGGCGGGCGCCTGGGCAGGCCTCCTGCGCATCCTCGTCCCCGGGGCCGGGTGTCCACGTGAGCAGCGCGGCTCCTGCACCGGGAGGGCCGCCCGCCGCCCGCCCCGCACATGCTCCGTCTGCCCGCGTCCCTGCCGGTGAGCGTCTCGGGTTCAGAGCGACAGGCGGCTGCTGGAGCCCGTGCCTCCAGCCCCAACCCCAGGCAGGGCCCCCCCCCCCCCCACTGGTGTGTGGGCCCGAGCGGCTTGCGGACCTGCTGGGGGAGGGGGCGGAACACGTGCAGCGACGAGGGAGCATCTGCTCCCGGCAGGTGTCACGGGAGAGCTTTCCCCGTGGCCATCGCCGCCCAGACAGCAGCTGCGGCTCCAAGGCGCTGGCTCCTCGGCCGAGGGCTCGGCGTGACGCGGCCCACGCTGTGTGGATGCGGCTGTGAGACGCTGCCCCTCCTCTCGGGACCTGGGGCGCCTGCCATTCGGAGGGGAGGATGCAGCCGGCAAGCATGGAGTTCAGCGCCCCGGCCGGGCTGGAGCCGCAGCGAGGTGAGCGCCTGCGGGTCTCCCAGCGCCAGCCCAGGGCGGCAGCTGCGTGGGGGGAGGGTGTGTGTGTGCCTGTGTGTGTGAGTGTGAGAGTATGTGAGAGTGTGTATGTCTGTGTGTATGTCTCTGTGTGTGTCTGAATGTGTAATGTGTGTGTCCCTGTCTGTGTGTGTCTATGTGAAATGTGTGTGTGTGTGTGGCTGTGTGAAATGTGTGTGTCTGTGTGTGGGGAGCTGTGTGATATGGGTGTGTCTGTGTCTGTGTGTCTGTGTGATATGTGTGTGTTTGTGTGTGTGTCCATGTCTGTGTCTGTGTGATGTGTGTGTCTGTGTCTGAGTGTGTGTGTCTGTGTGTCTGTATGTGTCTCTGTATGTGTGTGTCTGTGTCTGAGTGTGTGTGTCTGTGTGTCTGTATGTGTCTCTGTATGTGTGTGTCCGTGTGTGTGTCCGTGTCTGAGTGTGTGTGTCCGTGTCTGAGTGTCTGTGTGATGTGTGTGTCCGTGTCTGAGGGTGAGTGTGGATGTGGGAGGAGGGTCTCACATGTAAGACAGGCCTGTTCTAAATGGGCTTTGGGCCTGTGGTCTCCAGCGCTCCCACCTACGCCTTTTAAAACGGGGTTCAGCCGTGTCTCGGCCGTCTTTGTCCTCCTCTCTGTCCCGGTCTGTAAGGGCCGTTTGGAGGCAGCAACGTGAAAGGACAGGCCTGTGCCCTGTGACGGTCCATCCGCGCCTCCCGGGCCCGAGCCCCTCGGTCTCGTCAGGAGCTCGCAGCTGCCTGGTTTACGCCGCGGCTGGCGGTGTCTGGGCCGCGCTGTGTAAGGACATCGCCGTGTCATTGTCTGCAGCCACGGGCACGGCGTTCTCACTCACCGTCCGGGGGGGGGGGGGGGGCGGGGGGGGGCGGGGGGGGGCAGAGACCTGCCCGGGAACAGGCTGCCGGGAGGTCACACGGACTCGCCGTGCAGTGTGCGTGCACCGGGCCCCTGCCGTGTGTCTGCACGCGCACCGTGTGCCTGCGTGTCGCTCTGCATCTTTGCTGTGTCGTGCAGGAAACCCCGTGCTGCGAGCGCAGTCAGTACGTTCAGAACACGCTTACAACCTGGCGTCCGAACCCCTGTCTGCGACCGGACGATCCCTCAGGGTCCTAGCGCCCTCCGCCGTGTTCTCGTGTCGCCGCTGCGTGAGCACGAGGCTGCGAAGCCGCGTTAGAAACTGCACTGCTGCTTCCTCTTCCCGTCGTCCCGCCCCACGGCCCCCGCCCCCCGGCCCCCGCCCCCCGGCCCCCGCCCCCCGGCCCCCGCCCCGCGGCTCCCCCCGCCCCGCGGCCCCCGCCCCCCGGCTCCCCCCGCCCCCCGGCTCCCGCCCCCCGGCCCCCGCCCCGCGGCTCCCCCCGCCCCCCGGCCCCCGCCCCCCGGCCCCCGCCCCCCGGCCCCCGCCCCCCGGCTCCCGCCCCGCGGCTCCCCGGTGTCAC
Source organism: Cnephaeus nilssonii (assembly GCF_951640355.1). Lineage (NCBI taxonomy): Eukaryota > Metazoa > Chordata > Mammalia > Chiroptera > Vespertilionidae > Cnephaeus > Cnephaeus nilssonii. The sequence continues at coordinate 114,644,117 of NC_137073.1, read as the reverse complement.
GGCGAACTATCCCCTCAGTGTTCCCTTGAGCAGCGGGTTTACATCGAGGTTTCTGCGTGGCTGTGTGTGTGTGTGTGTGTGTGTGTGTGTGTGGTTTGCTCTCCAGGTCTTGGCTCGTGTTGCACAGTGTGCATGTGTGTGTGTGCACAATGTGTTTGTGTATGCACATGTGTATGTGCATGCGTTTATGTGTGTGCGCGTGTGTGCGCGTGTGTGCGCGGATGTGCTCGGATGTGAACCCCGTGGAGAAGGAGATGGTGCAGCGTGTCTCACTGTTGACCGTCAGCAGCAGCGACCGCGGCCGCGTTCTGGCTGAAAGGGACACCATTGCGCCGCGCAGCCCGAGCGGCGAGGACACGTGTGTCCTGGACGGGGTGGGCGAGCGGCCCCCACAGTCAGCACGTCGGGTTCTGTGTGTCTCCGCCGAGCTCAGCCAACCTGGTTAACGTGTTCACGTGTGGTATTTATCCTCGTGCACCTTTCATGGGAGCGATTCGCAGCAGGTTCTCGCCCAGGCCTGGTTCTCTCCGCACGTTAGCCCGCCCGGGCCCCCTCGGCCCCCTTTCCCGGCGCTTCCTCTCAGGGGGGTGTGGCCTGGTGGCCGATGGCGGGGGAGGCTCCCTCGCTGTGTGACCTGAGCAGGTTACCTAACCTCTCTGGGCCTGGTCTCCTCAGCAAACACGGAGGATGGTGCTGGGAGGGGCCGAGATGACGTCAGAGCGCACCTGTCGCAGTGCCCACGGCCGTGGGCGCGTTCAGGTGGCACCTGCTCTTGGCGTTGCTCCTGTCCTCGCCGTCACCACCCCCAGGTCGGCTCCTCGCTCCCTCTCCTGCCGAGCCAGCCTGCTCAGTGCAGTGAGGGCGTGGCTGTGGCTGTGGCTGTGGCTGGGTCACGTGCGCTCTTGTCCCAGAACGCCAGCCCCGGGAAGGGGGGCACCGAGGGACGCTGAGCAGCTCTCCTCGCTCGGTAACCCTCCCCCTTCTTGAAAGCGGGAGAGGCCGTGCACACGTTCCGCTGGGCAGGCCGCGGCGACATCCTCGAGAAGCTGAGCGTGGGCGTGGCAAGGGCTTCCCATAAATCCTGTAAACCCGCGGCGTGGAGACGGCGGCCTCCGGCTCTCCGGGCAGATGTGGACAGACGGCGGCGCACGGGAGGGTCACCGAGGTCACCGAAGCGCTGATTCTCACACGGGGTCCCCAGCGGAATCTGGACAGTTTCTGTAAACGCGGCCGCCTGGGTGCCGCCCTGAGTGTGGGGTCTGCCTGGAAGACACCCCAGCAGCACCCAGTGTTGTGAGGACCCCGGGCCAGCCGGCCGGGCGCCCCCGCCCCCTGTGAGTGGACAGGAAGCCGAGTGGGTGCTGCACGGGGTCCGGGCGACGTCAGAGGAAACGTGAGAGGACAGCGAGGGGGGGCGGCTGACTGAGGGAGGGGAGCCGAGTGAGGACACGAGGACCCGCGGCGGCAGTGGGCAGACGGACGGACGGACGGACGGACAGAGTGGCTGCAGCAGGGCCGGGAGCGATGCGGGCGGAGGCACAGAGACGGGTGGGCCTCAGCGCGGACCCTGGGCCGCCGCCCACCACACCTGTTTCCCAGGACTGTGTCCAGGGGACCACGGCCTGGGCAGGGCTACACGGACCACGGGAGGCCACGGGAGGCCACGGGAGGACGGGCCGGGGGGGTCCCTGCGCCCGGCCCCTCCCAGCCAGCAGCCTCGACTCGCCAGCAGGGGGTATGGCTGCTCCGGAGGAGTGAGAAAACGCCCGGCTCTCACGCACGAGACTCCGTCACCCTCTGCGCGTGCCGCGTCCGCCGAGGCATCCGGACGGTTCGGTCAGAACCCGCCTCCACGCGGGCGGCCGCCATGAGGTCACCAGCTCGCGCGGCGGCCTTCTGGTCAGGAGCAGCCAGCCAGCCCCGCTTTTCTCCAGCGTCCACGCCTCGCCCGTCTGTGCGGAAAGCAGGTCCGACGCTCTGCCGGCTTCTTAGCGGTCTGGAGGCCGCGGTCGTGTCCCGCCGAGCCCGCTGGCGTCAGGCTGCGGGTCCGTCCCGCGCCCCTGAGTCCCCGTCCAGACGTTACCATGGGCAGCGCCCTGGCTCTGGCCCGGAGAGCGGGGGTGGAGTCACACGTGACCGGGAGCTGAGGAGACGAGAGGAGGGAGCGGAATAACAGGAACGTTCCTGCCGCCATCCCCAGAGGCCTTCCCGAGACAGTTCTCCCCCACGGAGACCCCACGAGGCCTGGGGGGCGCTGACCTGCAGGCGGAGCAGGCACCTGCCTGCACCCACACGAGCCCCTGCTTTGCGGGTTGAGGTCTCCCTTTAAGAATCCGTCCGATTGAAGTGAAAGTGCGTTCATGCTGTGGGAGCGCCTCATCCCTGATTCCCACACAGACGAGCGTCTCCAAACAGCAAGTCGGGGCCCCCCCCCCCCCCCCCCGCCCAGATGCTCCCCGAGACGAGGACCGGCGTGCGTGCCCGGGGAGGAATCGTGAGGGTGGGCAGGGCTGAGATCGCAGGAGGAACCGTGTTGCCCCAGCCCTGCTGAGAGGAACCTCGAGGTGGCCAGACGCTCCCCCCGGGCAGCATCGTAGTGAGACACCGCCACCCCACCCCCCCCACCACCCACACCCCACCCCGCAGCCGGCGCCAGGCGGCCTGGAGGCTGCTCTCGCCGGAACGTGCAGAGCGTAACCCTTCCCTCTCTCAGGCGTTAGAACCCCTGCTCCCTCCTGGGTGACGCACTTTATCAAACTCTTAGGGCCTCACCAGCCGGCCTGGGGGTGGAGGAGGAACGGGAAATGGCGGCAAGTTCAGCTCCCGGACAAACGCGGCCGCCGCTGTGCAGGCTGCAGGCTGCGGGCCTCACGGGGAGGGCACGGAGGCCCTTCCAGCCACGACGTCGTGGTGACCACAGGGCCGGGCAGTGAGAGCTGCCCTGGGCCAGCCCGCCTCGCCGTGACGCACACAGCGCCGCAGGGCGAATGACCAGCTCGTGTGCCGAGACGGGAGGCTGACCTCCGGCCTAAGCCTCTGCATGGTCTCTCACGGAGCTCCCAGCACGGCCCGCGGGTACATGCTGCTCTGGCCACTGGACAGGCGGGGACAGAGCGGTGCCCACTGGACAGGCGGGACAGAGCGGTGCCCAGTGGACAGGCGGGGCAGAGCGGTGCCCAGTGGACAGGCGGGGACAGAGCGGTGCCCATTGGACAGGCGGGGACAGAGCGGTGCCCACTGGACAGGCGGGACAGAGCGGTGCCCATTGGACAGGCAGGGAGAGAGCGGTGCCCACTGGACAGGCGGGACAGAGCAGTGCCTATTGGACAGGCGGGGACAGAGCGGGGCCCATTGGACAGGCAGGGAGAGAGCGGTGCCCGCTGGACAGGCGGGGAGAGAGCGGTGCCCACTGGACAGGCGGGGACAGAGCGGGGCCCATTGGACAGGCGGGGACAGAGCGGTGCCCAGTGGACAGGCGGGACAGAGCGGTGCCCAGTGGACAGGCGGGGACAGAGCAGTGCCCATTGGACAGGCGGGGACAGAGCGGTGCCCACTGGACAGGCGGGACAGAGCGGTGCCCATTGGACAGGCAGGGAGAGAGCGGTGCCCACTGGACAGGCGGGACAGAGCGGTGCCTATTGGACAGGCGGGGGACAGAGCGGTGCCTATTGGACAGGCGGGGACAGAGCGGTGCCTATTGGACAGGCGGGGACAGAGCGGTGCCTATTGGACAGGCGGGGACAGAGCGGTGCCTATTGGACAGGCGGGACAGAGCGGTGCCTATTGGACAGGCGGGGACAGAGCGGTGCCTATTGGACAGGCGGGGACAGAGCGGTGCCTACTGGACAGGCGGGACAGAGCGGTGCCCATTGGACAGGCGGGGACAGAGCGGTGCCCACTGGACAGGCGGGGACAGAGCGGTGCCCACTGGACAGGCGGGACAGAGCGGTGCCTATTGGACAGGCGGGGACAGAGCGGTGCCTATTGGACAGGCGGGACAGAGCGGTGCCTATTGGACAGGCGGGGACAGAGCGGTGCCCATTGGACAGGCGGGGACAGAGCGGTGCCACTGGACAGGCGGGACAGAGCGGTGCCCATTGGACAGGCGGGACAGAGCGGTGCCCATTGGACAGGCGGGGAGAGAGCGGTGCCCATTGGACAGGCGGGGAGAGAGCGGTGCCCATTGGACAGGCGGGGCAGAGCGGTGCCCATTGGACAGGCGGGGAGAGAGCGGTGCCCATTGGACAGGCGGGACAGAGCGGTGCCCATTGGACAGGCAGGGAGAGAGCGGTGCCCACTGGACAGGCGGGACAGAGCGGTGCCTATTGGACAGGCGGGACAGAGCGGTGCCCACTGGACAGGCGGGACAGAGCGGGGCCCACTGGACAGGCGGGGAGAGAGCGGTGCCCATTGGACAGGCGGGGAGAGAGCGGTGCCCATTGGACAGGCGGGGACAGAGCGGTGCCCATTGGACAGGCGGGGAGAGAGCGGTGCCCACTGGACAGGCGGGGAGAGAGCGGTGCCCACTGGACAGGCGGGGACAGAGCGGTGCCCATTGGACAGGCGGGGAGAGAGCGGTGCCCATTGGACAGGCGGGACAGAGCGGTGCCCATTGGACAGGCAGGGAGAGAGCGGTGCCCACTGGACAGGCGGGACAGAGCGGTGCCTATTGGACAGGCGGGACAGAGCGGTGCCCATTGGACAGGCGGGACAGAGCGGGGCCCACTGGACAGGCGGGGAGAGAGCGGTGCCCATTGGACAGGCGGGGAGAGAGCGGTGCCCATTGGACAGGCGGGGACAGAGCGGTGCCCATTGGACAGGCGGGGAGAGAGCGGTGCCCACTGGACAGGCGGGGACAGAGCGGTGCCCACTGGACAGGCGGGACAGAGCGGGGCCCACTGGACAGGCGGGGAGAGAGCGGTGCCCATTGGACAGGCGGGGAGAGAGCGGTGCCCATTGGACAGGCGGGGACAGAGCGGTGCCCATTGGACAGGCGGGGAGAGAGCGGTGCCCACTGGACAGGCGGGACAGAGCGGTGCCTATTGGACAGGCGGGGACAGAGCGGTGCCTATTGGACAGGCGGGACAGAGCGGTGCCTATTGGACAGGCGGGGACAGAGCGGTGCCCATTGGACAGGCGGGGACAGAGCGGTGCCACTGGACAGGCGGGACAGAGCGGTGCCCATTGGACAGGCGGGACAGAGCGGTGCCCATTGGACAGGCGGGGAGAGAGCGGTGCCCATTGGACAGGCGGGACAGAGCGGTGCCCATTGGACAGGCGGGGAGAGAGCGGTGCCCATTGGACAGGCGGGGAGAGAGCGGTGCCCACTGGACAGGCGGGGACAGAGCGGTGCCCATTGGACAGGCGGGACAGAGCGGTGCCCACTGGACAGGCGGGGAGAGAGCGGTGCCCACTGGACAGGCGGGGACAGAGCGGTGCCCACTGGACAGGCGGGACAGAGCGGTGCCCATTGGACAGGCGGGGAGAGAGCGGTGCCCATTGGACAGGCGGGACAGAGCGGTGCCCATTGGACAGGCGGGACAGAGCGGTGCCCATTGGACAGGCGGGGAGAGAGCGGTGCCCACTGGACAGGCGGGGAGAGAGCGGTGCCCATTGGACAGGCGGGGAGAGAGCGGTGCCCACTGGACAGGCGGGGACAGAGCGGTGCCCATTGGACAGGCGGGGAGAGAGCGGTGCCCATTGGACAGGCGGGGAGAGAGCGGTGCCCACTGGACAGGCGGGGAGAGAGCGGTGCCCATTGGACAGGCGGGGAGAGAGCGGTGCCCACTGGACAGGCGGGGACAGAGCGGTGCCCATTGGACAGGCGGGACAGAGCGGTGCCCACTGGACAGGCGGGGAGAGAGCGGTGCCCATTGGACAGGCGGGGACAGAGCGGTGCCCATTGGACAGGCGGGTACAGAGCGGTGCCCATTGGACAGGCGGGTACAGAGCGGTGCCCATTGGACAGGCGGGTACAGAGCGGTGCCCATTGGACCGGCGGGGAGAGAGCGGTGCCCACTGGACAGGCGGGACAGAGCGGTGCCCATTGGACAGGCTGGTACAGAGCGGTGCCCATTGGACAGGCGGGGAGAGAGCGGTGCCCACTGGACAGGCGGGACAGAGCGGTGCCCAGTGGACAGGCGGGGACAGAGCGGTGCCCATTGGACAGGCGGGGACAGAGCGGTGCCCACTGGACAGGCGGGACAGAGCGGTGCCCATTGGACAGGTGGGGAGAGAGCGGTGCCGATTGGACAGGCGGGGACAGAGCGGTGCCCATTGGACAGGCGGGACAGAGCGGTGCCCATTGGACAGGCGGGGACAGAGCGGGGCCCACTGGACAGGCGGGGACAGAGCGGTGCCCATTGGACAGGCGGGACAGAGCGGTGCCTATTGGACAGGCGGGACAGAGCGGTGCCCATTGGACAGGCGGGGAGAGAGCGGTGCCCATTGGACAGGCGGGGACAGAGCGGTGCCCATTGGACAGGCGGGACAGAGCGGTGCCCATTGGACAGGCGGGACAGAGCGGTGCCCATTGGACAGGCGGGACAGAGCGGTGCCCATTGGACAGGCGGGGACAGAGCGGTGCCCATTGGACAGGCGGGGACAGAGCGGTGCCCATTGGACAGACGGCGACAGAGTGGTGCCCATTGGACAGGCGGGGACAGAGCGGTGCCCATTGGACAGGCGGGGACAGAGCGGTGCCCATTGGACAGGCGGGACAGAGCAGTGCCCATTGGACAGGCGGGACAGAGCGGTGCCCATTGGACAGGCGGGGAGAGAGCGGTGCCCATTGGACAGGCGGGACAGAGCGGTGCCCATTGGACAGGCGGGACAGAGCGGTGCCCATTGGACAGACGGGACAGAGCGGTGCCCATGGGACAGGCGGGGAGAGAGCGGTGCCCATTGGACAGGCGTGGCAGAGTGGTGCCCATTGGACAGGCGGGGACAGAGCGGTGCCCATTGGACAGGCGGGGAGAGAGCGGTGCCCATTGGACAGGCGGGGACAGAGCGGTGCCCATTGGACAGGCGGGGACAGAGCGGTGCCCATTGGACAGGCGGGGCAGAGTGGTGCCCATTGGACAGGCGGGGACAGAGCGGTGCCCATTGGACAGGCGGGGACAGAGCGGTGCCCACTGGACAGGCGGGGAGAGAGCGGTGCCCATTGGACAGGCGGGGCAGAGCGGTGCCCATTGGACAGGCGGGGACAGAGCGGTGCCCATTGGACAGGCGGGGACAGAGCGGTGCCCATTGGACAGGCGGGGACAGAGCGGTGCCCATTGGACAGGCGGGGCAGAGTGGTCAGGCCACACACCCCAGGTTGCACAGCGTCCGGGGTGGGTCTCCCCGTGTTCCTCTGCTCCTTCCATGTGCGATGCCTCTGACGTCCCACGAAGCCAGCGTTGCTCCCTGTCACATCCGTGCCCCTCACCTCCCACTGTCCCTGTGGCTCCGAGTCCCCAGCAACTCGCCCCCTGGTCCGGGCCGGTCAAGGCCACAGACGCCTTCTCGCCAGTGGGTGGCAGTGTTGTCCCGTGGAGCCATCTGGGGGCTGAAGGGCGGGCCCCGCCCTGAACGTGCAGAGGCCTCCCCACCTTCCGGCTGCTCTAGGCGGCCCCCCAAACGCGCTTTCCCTGCGTCCCGCCTGGAGCAGAGCCTCTGAATGGGGGGGGGGGGGGGGGCCCCGGAAAGGCTCACGTAAGCGAATCTTCATCGTCCTGCCGTACCTCCGGCATGATGGCCACGTCCGTAGAAAAACTCAATAGCGATTTCCCTGCCGTGGGTTTTTCCTGAGCAGGGGCCATGCGTGTGGGAGCGTGGGGAGCGTGGGGGGAGCAGACCCGCAGGCGCCTGGCTGGGGTCCCGGCAGCGGAATGTGCCCCCCCGCCCTTCCAGTGCTGCCCTGGGCCACGGGCCGTGTCGTCCCCCGCCCAGGTGTGCACACGCCTGTCACACGGGCCGTGTCGTCCCCGCCCAGGTGTGCACACGGTTGTCACACGGGCCAGGAGCTGAGGAGTCACGCACAGTGGGTCCCTTTTGGAACACCAGCTGGTGGACGTGCAGAGACGGGCAGGGGTGGCTCTGGGCCCGAGGGGCCTCCTGGGGGAGGCGGGCAGCCAGGGGGCCCTCAGGGGACAGGGCGACCGGCAGGGCGGGGAGGACATGGGGACAGAGAGCAGGAGGCACAGCCACTCCCCGCGGTGGGCGAGCTGAGTCACTGACAGGAAACGGGACGTTTCAGAGAAAGACGGGGTGCCCCCTGGCTGGGCACCCGGGTTCCCGCAGCCCCAGGCTGGGGGTGGGGGGGGCGTAACGTCTCAGGGACACGGAATCCCTCGGGCGCCCCCCCAGGACGCGTGTGGTGCCGCGGCCACGCTGGTCACCTGTCCTCGGGGGTGGTGCGGTGCGTGGTCAGAGGTTTCCGTGAGTCACGCGTGGGCGCCGTTCGGGGTGCCGCGACCCAGGGGACCCTCTGCGCACACGGGCGTCTCCGTTTGATTCCCGCAGGTGACTCCTCGGAGGAAGTGGACCTGAGCCTGGTGTACCAGGCGGCGTCCAGCGGCGACGTCCGCGCGCTGACCGCCCTGATCCGGGAGGACCCCTCCGTCCTGGAGAGCCGCGACACGGAAGGTGAGCGCCCCTCACCCCCAGACGCCCTGTTGCCGAGTCAGGATCGCCCCGCCTGCCGCAGCCCCCGCGGCCCAGGGAGCAGCGCGCAGTGTCCTCGTCTGCATGCGCCTCCAGCCGGCCCAGCGCAGGGCGGGGGCGCGGGGGGGGGGGGCAGGGCGTGGTGCTGAGCAGCCTCCGCTCACGCTGGGCGGCGGGGGCAGCTCTATTGGCAAAGGGCACAGGCCCGGCAGCCGTGCTCGAAGGCTGTGGCCTGTCTCCTTCCAGGGTGCACACCCCTGATGCACGCGGTGTCCGGGCGGCAGGTGGACACGGCGAAGCTGCTGCTGAAGATGGGGGCAAACGTCAACACCCAGGATGCCGAGGGCCGCACCAGCCTGTGCCTGGCCGCCTACCTGGTGAGAATGTGTGCCTGGCCGCCTACCTGGTGAGGCCGTGTCCTGGCCGCCTACCTGGTGAGGCTGAGTCCTGGCCGCCTACCTGGTGAGGCTGAGTCCTGGCCGCCTACCTGGTGAGAATGTGTGCCTGGCCGCCTACCTGGTGAGGCCGTGTCCTGGCCGCCTACCTGGTGAGGCTGAGTCCTGGCCGCCTACCTGGTGAGGCTGAGTCCTGGCCGCCTACCTGGTGAGAATGTGTGCCTGCCGCCTACCTGGTGAGGCTGAGTCCTGGCCGCCTACCTGGTGAGAATGTGTGCCTGGCCGCCTACCTGGTGAGGCCGTGTCCTGGCTGCCTACCTGGTGAGGCCATGTCCTGGCCGCCTACCTGGTGAGAATGTGTGCCTGGCCGCCTACCTGGTGAGAATGTGTGCCTGGCCGCCTACCTGGTGAGGCCGTGTCCTGGCCGCTTACCTGGTGAGGCTGAGTCCTGGCCGCCTACCTGGTGAGGCTGAGTCCTGGCCGCCTACCTGGTGAGGCTGAGTCCTGGCCGCCTACCTGGTGAGGTCGTGTGCCTGGCCGCCTACCTGGTGAGGCCGTGTGCCCGGGCGCCTACCTGGTGAGGCCGTGTGCCTGCCGCCTACCTGGTGAGGCTGAGTCCTGGCCGCCTACCTGGTGAGGCCGTGTCCTGGCCGCCTACCTGGTGAGGCCGTGTCCTGGCCGCCTACCTGGTGAGGCCGTGTCCTGGCCGCCTACCTGGTGAGGCCGTGTGCCCGGGCGCCTACCTGGTGAGGCCGTGTGCCCGGGCGCCTACCTGGTGAGGCCGTGTGCCTGCCGCCTACCTGGTGAGGCTGAGTCCTGGCCGCCTACCTGGTGAGGCTGAGTCCTGGCCGCCTACCTGGTGAGGCCGTGTGCCTGGCCGCCTACCTGGTGAGGCCGTGTGCCCGGGCGCCTACCTGGTGAGGCCGTGTGCCTGCCGCCTACCTGGTGAGGCTGAGTCCTGGCTGCCTACCTGGTGAGGCTGAGTCCTGGCTGCCTACCTGGTGAGGCCGTGTGCCTGCCGCCTACCTGGTGAGGCCGTGCGCCCGGGCACTGAGGGGTGGCTGAGCACGTGTGGCCCGTGGGGTCCCGTGCAGGGTGCTCGCGGATGCAGGCAGCTGGCACATCCCCTCCGACACTGACCCAGCATGCAGTTGGCCCCCGGACTCAGGTGGCCGTGGCTCCCTGCAGCCTCCACGCAGGAGACGCTGTGGCCACGAGGACCCTCCTCCACCTTCGCTGCATCCGTGTTTCCCGGGCTTTTCTGGACACCCCGACCTCCTCCTAAGAACGCCCCCATTCACACCTGGGTGGGGTGCCCTTGGAGCGCAGTCCTGCCTGTGGGGGGTTAGGTGGGGGGAAGGTGGAGGAGGAGGAACGTAGGGAACGAGGAGGAGGAAGAGGGGGAGGGAGAAGGGAGGAGCACCAGGCCCCGTCCTCAGGACCCACACAGGAACCGGGAGAATGCTGCAAAGTGCCGGGCGCTGTGACCAATGCCGCCCCAGGTGGGAGCCCCGGGCCTGAGTCAGACGGGGCCGGAGGGTCGGGGCTTCCTGTAGACAGACCTTGGGCAACGTGTGTGCCTGCTCCGTTAGGAAAACGCTCGGTTAGGGGCCCGCTCAGTCAGGGGCCGGCTCGGTCAGGGGCCGGCTCGGTTAGGGGCACGCTCAGTTAGGGGCCGGCTCGGTTAGGGGCCCGCTCGGTTAGGGGCCGGCTCGGTTAGGGGCCCGCTCGGTTAGGGGTCGGCTCGGTTAGGAAAACGCTCGGTTAGGGGCCCGCTCGGTCAGGGGCCCGCTCGGTTAGGGGCCGGCTCGGTTAGGGGCCGGCTCGGTTAGGGGCCGGCTCAGTCAGGGGCCGGCTCGGTTAGGGGCCGGCTCGGTTAGGGGCCGGCTCGGTTAGGGGCCGGCTCAGTCAGGGGCCGGCTCAGTTAGGGGCCGGCTCAGTCAGGGGCTGGCTCGGTTAGGGGTCGGCTCGGTTAGGGGCCCGCTCGGTTAGGGGCCCGCTCGGTTAGGGGCCCGCTCGGTTAGGGGCCGGATCGGTCAGGGGCCGGCTCGGTTAGGGGCCCGCTCGGTTAGGGGCCGGATCGGTCAGGGGCCGGCTCGGTTAGGGGCCCGCTCGGTTAGGGGTCGGCTCGGTTAGGGGCCCGCTCGGTTAGGGGCCGGCTCGGTTAGGAAAACGCTCGGTCAGGGGCCCGCTCGGTTAGGGGCCGGCTCGGTTAGGGGCCGGCTCGGTCAGGGGCCGGCTCGGTTAGGGGTCGGCTCGGTTAGGGGCCCGCTCGGTTAGGGGTCGGCTCGGTTAGGGGCCGGCTCGGTTAGGGGTCGGCTCGGTTAGGGGTCGGCTCGGTTAGGGGCCGGCTCAGTCAGGGGCCGGCTCAGTCAGGGGCCGGCTCGGTTAGGGGCCGGCTCAGTCAGGGGCCGGCTCGGTTAGGGGCCGGCTCAGTCAGGGGCCGGCTCGGTTAGGGGCCGGCTCGGTTAGGGGCCGGCTCGGTTAGGGGCCGGCTCAGTCAGGGGCCGGCTCGGTTAGGGGCTGGCTCGGTCAGGGGCCGGCTCGGTCAGGGGCCGGCTCGGTCAGGGGCCCGCTCGTTTAGGGGCCGGATCGGTCAGGGGCCGGCTCGGTTAGGGGCCCGCTCGGTTAGGGGCCCGCTCGGTTAGGGGCCGGATCGGTCAGGGGCCGGCTCGGTTAGGGGCCCGCTCGGTTAGGGGCCCGCTCGGTTAGGGGCCCGCTCGGTTAGGGGCCCGCTCGGTTAGGGGTCGGCTCGGTTAGGGGCCGGCTCGGTTAGGGGCCGGCTCAGTCAGGGGCCGGCTCGGTTAGGGGCCGGCTCAGTCAGGGGCCGGCTCGGTTAGGGGTCGGCTCGGTTAGGGGCCTGCTCGGTTAGGGGTCGGCTCGGTTAGGGGCCCGCTCGGTTAGGGGTCGGCTCGGTTAGGGGTCCGCTCGGTTAGGGGCCGGCTCAGTCAGGGGCCGGCTCAGTCAGGGGCCGGCTCGGTTAGGGGCCGGCTCAGTCAGGGGCCGGCTCGGTTAGGGGCCGGCTCAGTCAGGGGCCCGCTCGGTTAGGGGTCGGCTCGGTTAGGGGCCCGCTCGGTTAGGGGTCGGCTCGGTTAGGGGCCGGCTCAGTCAGGGGCCCGCTCGGTTAGGGGTCGGCTCAGTCAGGGGCCCGCTCGGTTAGGGGTCGGCTCGGTTAGGGGCCGGCTCAGTCAGGGGCCCGCTCGGTTAGGGGCCGGCTCAGTCAGGGGCCCGCTCGGTTAGGGGTCGGCTCGGTTAGGGGCCCGCTCGGTTAGGGGCCGGCTCGGTTAGGGGCCGGCTCGGTCAGGGGTCGGCTCGGTCAGGGGCCGGCTCGGTCAGGGGCCGGCTCGGTTAGGGGCCGGCTCGGTTAGGGGTCGGCTCGGTCAGGGGCCGGCTCGGTCAGGGGTCGGCTCGGTCAGGGGCCGGCTCGGTCAGGGGCCGGCTCGGTTAGGGGTCGGCTCGGTTAGGGGTCGGCTCGGTTAGGGGTCGGCTCGGTTAGGGGCCGGCTCGGTTAGGGGTCGGCTCGGTCAGGGGCCCGCTCGGTCAGGGGCCTGCTCGGTCAGGGGCCGGCTCGGTTAGGGGCCCGCTCGGTTAGTGGCCGGCTCAGTGAGGGGCCCGGTCAGTCAGGGGCCGGCTCAGTTAGGGGCCCGCTCGGTTAGTGGCCGGCTCAGTCAGGGGCCGGCTCAGTGAGGGGCCCGGTCAGTCAGGGGCCGGCTCGGTCAGGGGCCGGCTCGGTCAGGGGCCGGCTCGGTCAGGGGCCGGCTCGGTTAGGGGCCCGCTCGGTCAGGGGTCGCCGGCGTGGGGTCAGTATCCCACACAGGCACGGCCTCCTCCCAGCCCCTTCGGCTCCCCCGAGTAACCGCGCCTGTGGGGAGGGTGTTGGTGTGGCCCCGAGGGGGAGCGCTGGGTCCCGGAACGGAGCGGCCGCAGAGGAGTTCCTAACGCTGCCGCCTATAGAACAGGCACAGCCCCGGTGTGGGCTCGATCCCCAGCAGAGGGCGTGCAGGAGGCAGCCGATCCATGACTCTCGTCCCCCTCCCTTCCTCTCTGACAGCAATAAAAACCTAAGTGAACTTTTAGAACGTGATCGCCCAGGTTGCGGGAGGAGCAGGCGGGGCCGGCACTAGGTAGGCGCGGCCTGTGGGGTCGGCGGGTTCTGAGCCGTGGCCGGGGCATCAGGGCGATCGAGAGCTTCCTCAGCTCTTTTCTGAAGAAAGAGAGAAAACCGCATCTTTCCAGGAAATGTTGCAAAACGATAAAATGTTTCCCCGCCCCGCCCCGCCCCCCGCGGTCAGATCCGTTTTCCAAACGCGGGGACGCTCCGGCCACTCGGACTCTGCCCAGCGCCTTTGGGGGCCTCTGGCCACACGGGTTCCTCCCAGGAGAGAACGCGATGGCTCAGACGTTAGCAGCTAAAACCAGACCCAGTGCCCGCGCAGACGCCGACTCAGGACCGGGCGCTGCGGACTCGGAGGGGGGTCCGCTCTCCGTCAGTCACAGGGGACGTCGCTGAGCTGCCGCTGGGAGGTCCTTCCCGACGCTTCTCTCTCCTCCGCGCGCTGCATGGCGTTTGGATCTCTGCTCCCAGCATGGCGGGGGGGGGGGTCTCCGTCCTGGCTCTCGCCCTGCTTGGGGTGTTGAGGCTTAGCTCCCCACGCGGTGGGGGGAGAGTTACCCCATGATTCTCCCGTGTGGGCGCTCCCTCCACGCTGAGTCCGCTTGATGGAGGATTGAAGGGTGCTGGATGGCGGTGCTCGCCTGGCAGCTGGCGGCGAGGAGCCGAGGTTGCCAGCGGGTGGACTCGGGTCCCTGAGCCCGCGGACCAGAGGAGGGTGAGCGGCGTGGGGAGGCGGCAGGGCGTGCACAGGGAGCCGGGGAGCCCCTTAGTGGGTAAAGCGCAGCCACGGGGAGCCCTTAGAGGGTGTTGGTGACACCCCCATATTCAGCATCAGGAAAACCCGTCAGGGCGGCAGGTCCCCCCACGGGCTCAGGCTGGGATCGGGCTCGGAGGGGCGCCTGGGAGGACGAGGTGCGTCCCGTGGTCCCTGGGAAGGAACCGGGGGCGGGGCCGAGGCCTGGTCACGGGAACTGGGTTCCCTGAGCACGGCCCGGAGGCTGGGGCTGGAGTGACCGGGAGGCGAATTTGGGGGATCAGACCGAGGACAAGATGACGGGGGGCTAAGCCCGTAGAACGCGAGGCGGGAGCGGACTCCTCGCCGTCACACGCCCGAGGGACCGAGTGTGAGAGAGTGAGCACCAGCGAGTGGCCCCAGAAATGGGGGGAGGGGGCAGGAGAGAGTCTGGGGATCGGCCTCCATCGGACAGGGTGCAGGTCCCCGGAAAACTCGGGGTCCACCCCGACTGCAGCTCTGCCCCGGGTCTGACCCTGAGGCCCAGGAGGACGTGGTCGGCCAGACGGGGGCGGGGCCGCGGTCCGCGGGCTGAGCCGGGGCGGTGACGAGCCCGCTCTCTGCGCAGGGCTGGCTGGAGGGCTGCGTGTGTCTGCTCCGCAACGGCGCCAAGCACGGCATCCCCGACAAGAACGGCCGCCTGCCGCTGCACGCCGCCACGGCCGAGCCCGACGTGAGGTGGGTAGCGGGCGCGGCTCTGGGCAGGGGGCGGGAGGCCCGGGTCAGAGGTTATCTACTGCCACCCCTGCGGCAAAGGAAACCAGCCCACCCCTTTTCCCTTTTTGTGGGTGCAGTCGGGACCCCCTTAGCAAACCGAGCGTCCTGGGGACTCGTCAACGGAGGGCCAGGCCCTCCCTGCGAGTCTGACCCGAGAAGCGACGCTATTCGCCGTCACCTGAGTCTCACGCCCACGCGCTCTGTCCCCACTGCTCACGGCCGTGACTGCGTGCGAGTCAGAGCCAGCTCCGTCCTGGCCACGGTCCCCCGTGAGGACGGCAGCCCCCGCTCGCGGGCTCACGCTCGGGGCAGGCGTGGCGTGGCCGCTGGCGGCGAGCAGATGCGGCCACTGAGGGCGGTGACGATGCTGAGAGAGAGCCGGCCGGCGCTGGCGGGGGGGGGGGGGGGGGGCAGAGGCGGGGACCACGAGGCTGAGGGCCGGGGGAGGCCCTGGGCGGGGGCTGCTGGGACCCTCGGGCCGGTGGGCGTCGCGGAGGTCCTCCCTGGAGACACTGAGCCGCGAAGGGGGGTCGTGCTCCCCAGTCCGTGTTTCAGCCTCGCCCCCCCGTCTCCCCCCAGGGCGACTCCCAGCCAAGCCTGGCTTCTCAGCCCGTGGGATGAGATCCGGGGAGACCAGGAAACCGGGGTTCACCCGCAGCCCGACAGGACCAGGGGCTTGAGGGGGGGGGGGGCCGGCGGGCGTCAGGCGGCGGGAGCCACATCGCGGGCAGCACCAGGCGGCTCCCTCTGGCGACGAGGGAGGAAGGTTCCAGACGACTCC
>NC_137073.1:114597861-114628471 GCF_951640355.1 Cnephaeus nilssonii | reverse complement strand
TACAGTGAACCCCGGGTTTCACCCGGAGCGGGAGGTGCACCGCCTTCGCCCAGCTGCCCTGACCTCAGGCCGTGCTGATGGTGCGACTGGGCTCCGGAGCCTGGAACCTTCCGGGCCACTCCCCCTCCCGCCCTGTGAGCAGGACCGAGGGGCTGGGCGGGCGCCTGGGCAGGCCTCCTGCGCATCCTCGTCCCCGGGGCCGGGTGTCCACGTGAGCAGCGCGGCTCCTGCAACCGGGAGGGCCGCCCGCCGCCCGCCCCGCACATGCTCCGTCTGCCCGCGTCCCTGCCGGTGAGCGTCTCGGGTTCAGAGCGACAGGCGGCTGCTGGAGCCCGTGCCTCCAGCCCCAACCCCAGGCAGGGGCCCCCCCCCCCCCACTGGTGTGTGGGCCCGAGCGGCTTGCGGACCTGCTGGGGGAGGGGGCGGAACACGTTGCAGCGACGAGGGAGCATCTGCTCCCGGCAGGTGTCACGGGAGAGCTTTCCCCGTGGCCATCGCCGCCCAGACAGCAGCTGCGGCTCCAAGGCGCTGGCTCCTCGGCCGAGGCTCGGCGTGGACGCGGCCCACGCTGTGTGGATGCGGCTGTGAGACGCTGCCCCTCCCTCTCGGGACCTGGGCGCCTGCCATTCGGAGGGGAGGATGCAGCCGGCAAGCATGGAGTTCAGCGCCCCGGCCGGGCTGGAGCCGCAGCGAGGTGAGCGCCTGCGGTCTCCCAGCGCCAGCCCAGGGCGGCAGCTGCGTGGGGGGAGGGTGTGTGTGTGCCTGTGTGTGTGAGTGTGAGAGTATGTGAGAGTGTGTATGTCTGTGTGTATGTCTCTGTGTGTGTCTGAATGTGTAATGTGTGTGTCCCTGTCTGTGTGTGTCTATGTGAAATGTGTGTGTGTGTGTGGCTGTGTGAAATGTGTGTGTCTGTGTGTGGGGAGCTGTGTGATATGGGTGTGTCTGTGTCTGTGTGTCTGTGTGATATGTGTGTGTTTTGGTGTGTGTGTCCATGTCTGTGTCTGTGTGATGTGTGTGTCTGTGTCTGAGTGTGTGTGTCTGTGTGTCTGTATGTGTCTCTGATGTGTGTGTCTGTGTCTGAGTGTGTGTGTCTGTGTGTCTGTATGTGTCTCTGTATGTGTGTGTCCGTGTGTGTGTCCGTGTCTGAGTGTGTGTGTCCGTGTCTGAGTGTCTGTGTGATGGTGTGTGTCCGTGTCTGAGGGTGAGTGTGGATGTGGGAGGAGGTCTCACATGTAAGACAGGCCTGTTCTAAATGGGCTTTGGGCCTGTGGTCTCCAGCGCTCCCCACCTACGCCTTTTAAAACGGGGTTCAGCCGTGTCTCGGCCGTCTTTGTCCTCCTCTCTGTCCCGGTCTGTAAGGGCCGTTTGGAGGCAGCAACGTGAAAGGACAGGCCTGTGCCCTGTGACGGTCCATCCGCGCCTCCCGGGCCCGAGCCCTCGGTCTCGTCAGGAGCTCGCAGCTGCCTGGTTTACGCCGCGGCTGGCGGTGTCTGGGCCGCGCTGTGTAAGGACATCGCCGTGTCATTGTCTGCAGCCACGGGCACGGCGTTCTCACTCACCGTCCGGTGGGGGGGGGGGCGGGGGGGGCGGGGGGGGGCAGAGACCTGCCCGGGAACAGGCTGCCGGGAGGTCACACGGACTCGCCGTGCAGTGTGCGTGCACCGGGCCCCTGCCGTGTGTCTGCACGCGCACCGTGTGCCTGCGTGTCGCTCTGCATCTTTGCTGTGTCGTGCAGGAAACCCCGTGCTGCGAGCGCAGTCAATACGTTAATACGTTTAGAACACGCTTACAACCTGGCGTCTGAACCCCTGTCTGCGACCGGACGATCCCTCAGGGTCCTAGCGCCCTCCGCCGTGTTCTCGTGTCGCCGCTGCGTGAGCACGAGGCTGCGAAGCCGCGTTAGAAACTGCACTGCTGCTTCCTCTTCCCGTCGTCCCGCCCCACGGCCCCCGCCCCCCGGCCCCCGCCCCCCGGCCCCCGCCCCCCGGCCCCCGCCCCGCGGCTCCCCCCGCCCCGCGGCCCCCGCCCCCCGGCTCCCCCCGCCCCCCGGCTCCCGCCCCCCGGCCCCCGCCCCGCGGCTCCCCCCGCCCCCCGGCCCCCGCCCCCCGGCCCCCGCCCCCCGGCCCCCGCCCCCCGGCTCCCGCCCCGCGGCTCCCCGGTGTCACGGCGAACTATCCCCTCAGTGTTCCCTTGAGCAGCGGGTTTACATCGAGGTTTCTGCGTGGCTGTGTGTGTGTGTGTGTGTGTGTGTGTGTGTGGTTTGCTCTCCAGGTCTTGGCTCGTGTTGCACAGTGTGCATGTGTGTGTGTGCACAATGTGTTTGTGTATGCACATGTGTATGTGCATGCGTTTATGTGTGTGCGCGTGTGTGCGCGTGTGTGCGCGGATGTGCTCGGATGTGAACCCCGTGGAGAAGGAGATGGTGCAGCGTGTCTCACTGTTGACCGTCAGCAGCAGCGACCGCGGCCGCGTTCTGGCTGAAAGGGACACCATTGCGCCGCGCAGCCCGAGCGGCGAGGACACGTGTGTCCTGGACGGGGTGGGCGAGCGGCCCCCACAGTCAGCACGTCGGGTTCTGTGTGTCTCCGCCGAGCTCAGCCAACCTGGTTAACGTGTTCACGTGTGGTATTTATCCTCGTGCACCTTTCATGGGAGCGATTCGCAGCAGGTTCTCGCCCAGGCCTGGTTCTCTCCGCACGTTAGCCCGCCCGGGCCCCCTCGGCCCCCTTTCCCGGCGCTTCCTCTCAGGGGGGTGTGGCCTGGTGGCCGATGGCGGGGGAGGCTCCCTCGCTGTGTGACCTGAGCAGGTTACCTAACCTCTCTGGGCCTGGTCTCCTCAGCAAACACGGAGGATGGTGCTGGGAGGGGCCGAGATGACGTCAGAGCGCACCTGTCGCAGTGCCCACGGCCGTGGGCGCGTTCAGGTGGCACCTGCTCTTGGCGTTGCTCCTGTCCTCGCCGTCACCACCCCAGGTCGGCTCCTCGCTCCCTCTCCTGCCGAGCCAGCCTGCTCAGTGCAGTGAGGGCGTGGCTGTGGCTGTGGCTGTGGCTGGGTCACGTGCGCTCTTGTCCCAGAACGCCAGCCCCGGGAAGGGGGGCACCGAGGGACGCTGAGCAGCTCTCCTCGCTCGGTAACCCTCCCCCTTCTTGAAAGCGGGAGAGGCCGTGCACACGTTCCGCTGGGCAGGCCGCGGCGACATCCTCGAGAAGCTGAGCGTGGGCGTGGCAAGGGCTTCCCATAAATCCTGTAAACCCGCGGCGTGGAGACGGCGGCCTCCGGCTCTCCGGGCAGATGTGGACAGACGGCGGCGCACGGGAGGGTCACCGAGGTCACCGAAGCGCTGATTCTCACACGGGGTCCCCAGCGGAATCTGGACAGTTTCTGTAAACGCGGCCGCCTGGGTGCCGCCCTGAGTGTGGGGTCTGCCTGGAAGACACCCCAGCAGCACCCAGTGTTGTGAGGACCCCGGGCCAGCCGGCCGGGCGCCCCCGCCCCCTGTGAGTGGACAGGAAGCCGAGTGGGTGCTGCACGGGGTCCGGGCGACGTCAGAGGAAACGTGAGAGGACAGCGAGGGGGGGCGGCTGACTGAGGGAGGGGAGCCGAGTGAGGACACGAGGACCCGCGGCGGCAGTGGGCAGACGGACGGACGGACGGACGGACAGAGTGGCTGCAGCAGGGCCGGGAGCGATGCGGGCGGAGGCACAGAGACGGGTGGGCCTCAGCGCGGACCCTGGGCCGCCGCCCACCACACCTGTTTCCCAGGACTGTGTCCAGGGGACCACGGCCTGGGCAGGGCTACACGGACCACGGGAGGCCACGGGAGGCCACGGGAGGACGGGCCGGGGGGGTCCCTGCGCCCGGCCCCTCCCAGCCAGCAGCCTCGACTCGCCAGCAGGGGGTATGGCTGCTCCGGAGGAGTGAGAAAACGCCCGGCTCTCACGCACGAGACTCCGTCACCCTCTGCGCGTGCCGCGTCCGCCGAGGCATCCGGACGGTTCGGTCAGAACCCGCCTCCACGCGGGCGGCCGCCATGAGGTCACCAGCTCGCACGGCGGCCTTCTGGTCAGGAGCAGCCAGCCAGCCCCGCTTTTCTCCAGCGTCCACGCCTCGCCCGTCTGTGCGGAAAGCAGGTCCGACGCTCTGCCGGCTTCTTAGCGGTCTGGAGGCCGCGGTCGTGTCCCGCCGAGCCCGCTGGCGTCAGGCTGCGGGTCCGTCCCGCGCCCCTGAGTCCCCGTCCAGACGTTACCATGGGCAGCGCCCTGGCTCTGGCCCGGAGAGCGGGGGTGGAGTCACACGTGACCGGGAGCTGAGGAGACGAGAGGAGGGAGCGGAATAACAGGAACGTTCCTGCCGCCATCCCCAGAGGCCTTCCCGAGACAGTTCTCCCCCACGGAGACCCCACGAGGCCTGGGGGGCGCTGACCTGCAGGCGGAGCAGGCACCTGCCTGCACCCACACGAGCCCCTGCTTTGCGGGTTGAGGTCTCCCTTTAAGAATCCGTCCGATTGAAGTGAAAGTGCGTTCATGCTGTGGGAGCGCCTCATCCCTGATTCCCACACAGACGAGCGTCTCCAAACAGCAAGTCGGGGCCCCCCCCCCCCCCCCCCGCCCAGATGCTCCCCGAGACGAGGACCGGCGTGCGTGCCCGGGGAGGAATCGTGAGGGTGGGCAGGGCTGAGATCGCAGGAGGAACCGTGTTGCCCCAGCCCTGCTGAGAGGAACCTCGAGGTGGCCAGACGCTCCCCCCGGGCAGCATCGTAGTGAGACACCGCCACCCCACCCCCCCCACCACCCACACCCCACCCCGCAGCCGGCGCCAGGCGGCCTGGAGGCTGCTCTCGCCGGAACGTGCAGAGCGTAACCCTTCCCTCTCTCAGGCGTTAGAACCCCTGCTCCCTCCTGGGTGACGCACTTTATCAAACTCTTAGGGCCTCACCAGCCGGCCTGGGGGTGGAGGAGGAACGGGAAATGGCGGCAAGTTCAGCTCCCGGACAAACGCGGCCGCCGCTGTGCAGGCTGCAGGCTGCGGGCCTCACGGGGAGGGCACGGAGGCCCTTCCAGCCACGACGTCGTGGTGACCACAGGGCCGGGCAGTGAGAGCTGCCCTGGGCCAGCCCGCCTCGCCGTGACGCACACAGCGCCGCAGGGCGAATGACCAGCTCGTGTGCCGAGACGGGAGGCTGACCTCCGGCCTAAGCCTCTGCATGGTCTCTCACGGAGCTCCCAGCACGGCCCGCGGGTACATGCTGCTCTGGCCACTGGACAGGCGGGGACAGAGCGGTGCCCACTGGACAGGCGGGACAGAGCGGTGCCCAGTGGACAGGCGGGGCAGAGCGGTGCCCAGTGGACAGGCGGGGACAGAGCGGTGCCCATTGGACAGGCGGGGACAGAGCGGTGCCCACTGGACAGGCGGGACAGAGCGGTGCCCATTGGACAGGCAGGGAGAGAGCGGTGCCCACTGGACAGGCGGGACAGAGCAGTGCCTATTGGACAGGCGGGGACAGAGCGGGGCCCATTGGACAGGCAGGGAGAGAGCGGTGCCCGCTGGACAGGCGGGGAGAGAGCGGTGCCCACTGGACAGGCGGGGACAGAGCGGGGCCCATTGGACAGGCGGGGACAGAGCGGTGCCCAGTGGACAGGCGGGACAGAGCGGTGCCCAGTGGACAGGCGGGGACAGAGCAGTGCCCATTGGACAGGCGGGGACAGAGCGGTGCCCACTGGACAGGCGGGACAGAGCGGTGCCCATTGGACAGGCAGGGAGAGAGCGGTGCCCACTGGACAGGCGGGACAGAGCGGTGCCTATTGGACAGGCGGGGACAGAGCGGTGCCTATTGGACAGGCGGGGACAGAGCGGTGCCTATTGGACAGGCGGGGACAGAGCGGTGCCTATTGGACAGGCGGGGACAGAGCGGTGCCTATTGGACAGGCGGGACAGAGCGGTGCCTATTGGACAGGCGGGGACAGAGCGGTGCCTATTGGACAGGCGGGGACAGAGCGGTGCCTACTGGACAGGCGGGACAGAGCGGTGCCCATTGGACAGGCGGGGACAGAGCGGTGCCCACTGGACAGGCGGGGACAGAGCGGTGCCCACTGGACAGGCGGGACAGAGCGGTGCCTATTGGACAGGCGGGGACAGAGCGGTGCCTATTGGACAGGCGGGACAGAGCGGTGCCTATTGGACAGGCGGGGACAGAGCGGTGCCCATTGGACAGGCGGGGACAGAGCGGTGCCACTGGACAGGCGGGACAGAGCGGTGCCCATTGGACAGGCGGGACAGAGCGGTGCCCATTGGACAGGCGGGGAGAGAGCGGTGCCCATTGGACAGGCGGGGAGAGAGCGGTGCCCATTGGACAGGCGGGGCAGAGCGGTGCCCATTGGACAGGCGGGGAGAGAGCGGTGCCCATTGGACAGGCGGGACAGAGCGGTGCCCATTGGACAGGCAGGGAGAGAGCGGTGCCCACTGGACAGGCGGGACAGAGCGGTGCCTATTGGACAGGCGGGACAGAGCGGTGCCCACTGGACAGGCGGGACAGAGCGGGGCCCACTGGACAGGCGGGGAGAGAGCGGTGCCCATTGGACAGGCGGGGAGAGAGCGGTGCCCATTGGACAGGCGGGGACAGAGCGGTGCCCATTGGACAGGCGGGGAGAGAGCGGTGCCCACTGGACAGGCGGGGAGAGAGCGGTGCCCACTGGACAGGCGGGGACAGAGCGGTGCCCATTGGACAGGCGGGGAGAGAGCGGTGCCCATTGGACAGGCGGGACAGAGCGGTGCCCATTGGACAGGCAGGGAGAGAGCGGTGCCCACTGGACAGGCGGGACAGAGCGGTGCCTATTGGACAGGCGGGACAGAGCGGTGCCCATTGGACAGGCGGGACAGAGCGGGGCCCACTGGACAGGCGGGGAGAGAGCGGTGCCCATTGGACAGGCGGGGAGAGAGCGGTGCCCATTGGACAGGCGGGGACAGAGCGGTGCCCATTGGACAGGCGGGGAGAGAGCGGTGCCCACTGGACAGGCGGGGACAGAGCGGTGCCCACTGGACAGGCGGGACAGAGCGGGGCCCACTGGACAGGCGGGGAGAGAGCGGTGCCCATTGGACAGGCGGGGAGAGAGCGGTGCCCATTGGACAGGCGGGGACAGAGCGGTGCCCATTGGACAGGCGGGGAGAGAGCGGTGCCCACTGGACAGGCGGGACAGAGCGGTGCCTATTGGACAGGCGGGGACAGAGCGGTGCCTATTGGACAGGCGGGACAGAGCGGTGCCTATTGGACAGGCGGGGACAGAGCGGTGCCCATTGGACAGGCGGGGACAGAGCGGTGCCACTGGACAGGCGGGACAGAGCGGTGCCCATTGGACAGGCGGGACAGAGCGGTGCCCATTGGACAGGCGGGGAGAGAGCGGTGCCCATTGGACAGGCGGGACAGAGCGGTGCCCATTGGACAGGCGGGGAGAGAGCGGTGCCCATTGGACAGGCGGGGAGAGAGCGGTGCCCACTGGACAGGCGGGGACAGAGCGGTGCCCATTGGACAGGCGGGACAGAGCGGTGCCCACTGGACAGGCGGGGAGAGAGCGGTGCCCACTGGACAGGCGGGGACAGAGCGGTGCCCACTGGACAGGCGGGACAGAGCGGTGCCCATTGGACAGGCGGGGAGAGAGCGGTGCCCATTGGACAGGCGGGACAGAGCGGTGCCCATTGGACAGGCGGGACAGAGCGGTGCCCATTGGACAGGCGGGGAGAGAGCGGTGCCCACTGGACAGGCGGGGAGAGAGCGGTGCCCATTGGACAGGCGGGGAGAGAGCGGTGCCCACTGGACAGGCGGGGACAGAGCGGTGCCCATTGGACAGGCGGGGAGAGAGCGGTGCCCATTGGACAGGCGGGGAGAGAGCGGTGCCCACTGGACAGGCGGGGAGAGAGCGGTGCCCATTGGACAGGCGGGGAGAGAGCGGTGCCCACTGGACAGGCGGGGACAGAGCGGTGCCCATTGGACAGGCGGGACAGAGCGGTGCCCACTGGACAGGCGGGGAGAGAGCGGTGCCCATTGGACAGGCGGGGACAGAGCGGTGCCCATTGGACAGGCGGGTACAGAGCGGTGCCCATTGGACAGGCGGGTACAGAGCGGTGCCCATTGGACAGGCGGGTACAGAGCGGTGCCCATTGGACAGGCGGGGAGAGAGCGGTGCCCACTGGACAGGCGGGACAGAGCGGTGCCCATTGGACAGGCTGGTACAGAGCGGTGCCCATTGGACAGGCGGGGAGAGAGCGGTGCCCACTGGACAGGCGGGACAGAGCGGTGCCCAGTGGACAGGCGGGGACAGAGCGGTGCCCATTGGACAGGCGGGGACAGAGCGGTGCCCACTGGACAGGCGGGACAGAGCGGTGCCCATTGGACAGGTGGGGAGAGAGCGGTGCCGATTGGACAGGCGGGGACAGAGCGGTGCCCATTGGACAGGCGGGACAGAGCGGTGCCCATTGGACAGGCGGGGACAGAGCGGGGCCCACTGGACAGGCGGGGACAGAGCGGTGCCCATTGGACAGGCGGGACAGAGCGGTGCCTATTGGACAGGCGGGACAGAGCGGTGCCCATTGGACAGGCGGGGAGAGAGCGGTGCCCATTGGACAGGCGGGGACAGAGCGGTGCCCATTGGACAGGCGGGACAGAGCGGTGCCCATTGGACAGGCGGGACAGAGCGGTGCCCATTGGACAGGCGGGACAGAGCGGTGCCCATTGGACAGGCGGGGACAGAGCGGTGCCCATTGGACAGGCGGGGACAGAGCGGTGCCCATTGGACAGACGGCGACAGAGTGGTGCCCATTGGACAGGCGGGGACAGAGCGGTGCCCATTGGACAGGCGGGGACAGAGCGGTGCCCATTGGACAGGCGGGACAGAGCAGTGCCCATTGGACAGGCGGGACAGAGCGGTGCCCATTGGACAGGCGGGGAGAGAGCGGTGCCCATTGGACAGGCGGGACAGAGCGGTGCCCATTGGACAGGCGGGACAGAGCGGTGCCCATTGGACAGACGGGACAGAGCGGTGCCCATGGGACAGGCGGGGAGAGAGCGGTGCCCATTGGACAGGCGTGGCAGAGTGGTGCCCATTGGACAGGCGGGGACAGAGCGGTGCCCATTGGACAGGCGGGGAGAGAGCGGTGCCCATTGGACAGGCGGGGACAGAGCGGTGCCCATTGGACAGGCGGGGACAGAGCGGTGCCCATTGGACAGGCGGGGCAGAGTGGTGCCCATTGGACAGGCGGGGACAGAGCGGTGCCCATTGGACAGGCGGGGACAGAGCGGTGCCCACTGGACAGGCGGGGAGAGAGCGGTGCCCATTGGACAGGCGGGGCAGAGCGGTGCCCATTGGACAGGCGGGGACAGAGCGGTGCCCATTGGACAGGCGGGGACAGAGCGGTGCCCATTGGACAGGCGGGGACAGAGCGGTGCCCATTGGACAGGCGGGGCAGAGTGGTCAGGCCACACACCCCAGGTTGCACAGCGTCCGGGGTGGGTCTCCCCGTGTTCCTCTGCTCCTTCCATGTGCGATGCCTCTGACGTCCCACGAAGCCAGCGTTGCTCCCTGTCACATCCGTGCCCCTCACCTCCCACTGTCCCTGTGGCTCCGAGTCCCCAGCAACTCGCCCCCTGGTCCGGGCCGGTCAAGGCCACAGACGCCTTCTCGCCAGTGGGTGGCAGTGTTGTCCCGTGGAGCCATCTGGGGGCTGAAGGGCGGGCCCCGCCCTGAACGTGCAGAGGCCTCCCCACCTTCCGGCTGCTCTAGGCGGCCCCCCAAACGCGCTTTCCCTGCGTCCCGCCTGGAGCAGAGCCTCTGAATGGGGGGGGGGGGGGGGGGCCCGGAAAGGCTCACGTAAGCGAATCTTCATCGTCCTGCCGTACCTCCGGCATGATGGCCACGTCCGTAGAAAAACTCAATAGCGATTTCCCTGCCGTGGGTTTTTCCTGAGCAGGGGCCATGCGTGTGGGAGCGTGGGGAGCGTGGGGGGAGCAGACCCGCAGGCGCCTGGCTGGGGTCCCGGCAGCGGAATGTGCCCCCCCGCCCTTCCAGTGCTGCCCTGGGCCACGGGCCGTGTCGTCCCCCGCCCAGGTGTGCACACGCCTGTCACACGGGCCGTGTCGTCCCCGCCCAGGTGTGCACACGGTTGTCACACGGGCCAGGAGCTGAGGAGTCACGCACAGTGGGTCCCTTTTGGAACACCAGCTGGTGGACGTGCAGAGACGGGCAGGGGTGGCTCTGGGCCCGAGGGGCCTCCTGGGGGAGGCGGGCAGCCAGGGGGCCCTCAGGGGACAGGGCGACCGGCAGGGCGGGGAGGACATGGGGACAGAGAGCAGGGGGCACAGCCACTCTCCGCGGTGGGCGAGCTGAGTCACTGACAGGAAACGGGACGTTTCAGAGAAAGACGGGGTGCTCCCTGGCTGGGCACCCGGGTTCCCGCAGCCCCAGGCTGGGGGTGGGGGGGGCGTAACGTCTCAGGGACACGGAATCCCTCGGGCGCCCCCCCAGGACGCGTGTGGTGCCGCGGCCACGCTGGTCACCTGTCCTCGGGGGTGGTGCGGTGCGTGGTCAGAGGTTTCCGTGAGTCACGCGTGGGCGCCGTTCGGGGTGCCGCGACCCAGGGGACCCTCTGCGCACACGGGCGTCTCCGTTTGATTCCCGCAGGTGACTCCTCGGAGGAAGTGGACCTGAGCCTGGTGTACCAGGCGGCGTCCAGCGGCGACGTCCGCGCGCTGACCGCCCTGATCCGGGAGGACCCCTCCGTCCTGGAGAGCCGCGACACGGAAGGTGAGCGCCCCTCACCCCCAGACGCCCTGTTGCCGAGTCAGGATCGCCCCGCCTGCCGCAGCCCCCGCGGCCCAGGGAGCAGCGCGCAGTGTCCTCGTCTGCATGCGCCTCCAGCCGGCCCAGCGCAGGGCGGGGGCGCGGGGGGGGGGGGCAGGGCGTGGTGCTGAGCAGCCTCCGCTCACGCTGGGCGGCGGGGGCAGCTCTATTGGCAAAGGGCACAGGCCCGGCAGCCGTGCTCGAAGGCTGTGGCCTGTCTCCTTCCAGGGTGCACACCCCTGATGCACGCGGTGTCCGGGCGGCAGGTGGACACGGCGAAGCTGCTGCTGAAGATGGGGGCAAACGTCAACACCCAGGATGCCGAGGGCCGCACCAGCCTGTGCCTGGCCGCCTACCTGGTGAGAATGTGTGCCTGGCCGCCTACCTGGTGAGGCCGTGTCCTGGCCGCCTACCTGGTGAGGCTGAGTCCTGGCCGCCTACCTGGTGAGGCTGAGTCCTGGCCGCCTACCTGGTGAGAATGTGTGCCTGGCCGCCTACCTGGTGAGGCCGTGTCCTGGCCGCCTACCTGGTGAGGCTGAGTCCTGGCCGCCTACCTGGTGAGGCTGAGTCCTGGCCGCCTACCTGGTGAGAATGTGTGCCTGCCGCCTACCTGGTGAGGCTGAGTCCTGGCCGCCTACCTGGTGAGAATGTGTGCCTGGCCGCCTACCTGGTGAGGCCGTGTCCTGGCTGCCTACCTGGTGAGGCCATGTCCTGGCCGCCTACCTGGTGAGAATGTGTGCCTGGCCGCCTACCTGGTGAGAATGTGTGCCTGGCCGCCTACCTGGTGAGGCCGTGTCCTGGCCGCTTACCTGGTGAGGCTGAGTCCTGGCCGCCTACCTGGTGAGGCTGAGTCCTGGCCGCCTACCTGGTGAGGCTGAGTCCTGGCCGCCTACCTGGTGAGGTCGTGTGCCTGGCCGCCTACCTGGTGAGGCCGTGTGCCCGGGCGCCTACCTGGTGAGGCCGTGTGCCTGCCGCCTACCTGGTGAGGCTGAGTCCTGGCCGCCTACCTGGTGAGGCCGTGTCCTGGCCGCCTACCTGGTGAGGCCGTGTCCTGGCCGCCTACCTGGTGAGGCCGTGTCCTGGCCGCCTACCTGGTGAGGCCGTGTGCCCGGGCGCCTACCTGGTGAGGCCGTGTGCCCGGGCGCCTACCTGGTGAGGCCGTGTGCCTGCCGCCTACCTGGTGAGGCTGAGTCCTGGCCGCCTACCTGGTGAGGCTGAGTCCTGGCCGCCTACCTGGTGAGGCCGTGTGCCTGGCCGCCTACCTGGTGAGGCCGTGTGCCCGGGCGCCTACCTGGTGAGGCCGTGTGCCTGCCGCCTACCTGGTGAGGCTGAGTCCTGGCTGCCTACCTGGTGAGGCTGAGTCCTGGCTGCCTACCTGGTGAGGCCGTGTGCCTGCCGCCTACCTGGTGAGGCCGTGCGCCCGGGCACTGAGGGGTGGCTGAGCACGTGTGGCCCGTGGGGTCCCGTGCAGGGTGCTCGCGGATGCAGGCAGCTGGCACATCCCCTCCGACACTGACCCAGCATGCAGTTGGCCCCCGGACTCAGGTGGCCGTGGCTCCCTGCAGCCTCCACGCAGGAGACGCTGTGGCCACGAGGACCCTCCTCCACCTTCGCTGCATCCGTGTTTCCCGGGCTTTTCTGGACACCCCGACCTCCTCCTAAGAACGCCCCCATTCACACCTGGGTGGGGTGCCCTTGGAGCGCAGTCCTGCCTGTGGGGGGTTAGGTGGGGGGAAGGTGGAGGAGGAGGAACGTAGGGAACGAGGAGGAGGAAGAGGGGGAGGGAGAAGGGAGGAGCACCAGGCCCCGTCCTCAGGACCCACACAGGAACCGGGAGAATGCTGCAAAGTGCCGGGCGCTGTGACCAATGCCGCCCCAGGTGGGAGCCCCGGGCCTGAGTCAGACGGGGCCGGAGGGTCGGGGCTTCCTGTAGACAGACCTTGGGCAACGTGTGTGCCTGCTCCGTTAGGAAAACGCTCGGTTAGGGGCCCGCTCAGTCAGGGGCCGGCTCGGTCAGGGGCCGGCTCGGTTAGGGGCACGCTCAGTTAGGGGCCGGCTCGGTTAGGGGCCCGCTCGGTTAGGGGCCGGCTCGGTTAGGGGCCCGCTCGGTTAGGGGTCGGCTCGGTTAGGAAAACGCTCGGTTAGGGGCCCGCTCGGTCAGGGGCCCGCTCGGTTAGGGGCCGGCTCGGTTAGGGGCCGGCTCGGTTAGGGGCCGGCTCAGTCAGGGGCCGGCTCGGTTAGGGGCCGGCTCGGTTAGGGGCCGGCTCGGTTAGGGGCCGGCTCAGTCAGGGGCCGGCTCAGTTAGGGGCCGGCTCAGTCAGGGGCTGGCTCGGTTAGGGGTCGGCTCGGTTAGGGGCCCGCTCGGTTAGGGGCCCGCTCGGTTAGGGGCCCGCTCGGTTAGGGGCCGGATCGGTCAGGGGCCGGCTCGGTTAGGGGCCCGCTCGGTTAGGGGCCGGATCGGTCAGGGGCCGGCTCGGTTAGGGGCCCGCTCGGTTAGGGGTCGGCTCGGTTAGGGGCCCGCTCGGTTAGGGGCCGGCTCGGTTAGGAAAACGCTCGGTCAGGGGCCCGCTCGGTTAGGGGCCGGCTCGGTTAGGGGCCGGCTCGGTCAGGGGCCGGCTCGGTTAGGGGTCGGCTCGGTTAGGGGCCCGCTCGGTTAGGGGTCGGCTCGGTTAGGGGCCGGCTCGGTTAGGGGTCGGCTCGGTTAGGGGTCGGCTCGGTTAGGGGCCGGCTCAGTCAGGGGCCGGCTCAGTCAGGGGCCGGCTCGGTTAGGGGCCGGCTCAGTCAGGGGCCGGCTCGGTTAGGGGCCGGCTCAGTCAGGGGCCGGCTCGGTTAGGGGCCGGCTCGGTTAGGGGCCGGCTCGGTTAGGGGCCGGCTCAGTCAGGGGCCGGCTCGGTTAGGGGCTGGCTCGGTCAGGGGCCGGCTCGGTCAGGGGCCGGCTCGGTCAGGGGCCCGCTCGTTTAGGGGCCGGATCGGTCAGGGGCCGGCTCGGTTAGGGGCCCGCTCGGTTAGGGGCCCGCTCGGTTAGGGGCCGGATCGGTCAGGGGCCGGCTCGGTTAGGGGCCCGCTCGGTTAGGGGCCCGCTCGGTTAGGGGCCCGCTCGGTTAGGGGCCCGCTCGGTTAGGGGTCGGCTCGGTTAGGGGCCGGCTCGGTTAGGGGCCGGCTCAGTCAGGGGCCGGCTCGGTTAGGGGCCGGCTCAGTCAGGGGCCGGCTCGGTTAGGGGTCGGCTCGGTTAGGGGCCTGCTCGGTTAGGGGTCGGCTCGGTTAGGGGCCCGCTCGGTTAGGGGTCGGCTCGGTTAGGGGTCCGCTCGGTTAGGGGCCGGCTCAGTCAGGGGCCGGCTCAGTCAGGGGCCGGCTCGGTTAGGGGCCGGCTCAGTCAGGGGCCGGCTCGGTTAGGGGCCGGCTCAGTCAGGGGCCCGCTCGGTTAGGGGTCGGCTCGGTTAGGGGCCCGCTCGGTTAGGGGTCGGCTCGGTTAGGGGCCGGCTCAGTCAGGGGCCCGCTCGGTTAGGGGTCGGCTCAGTCAGGGGCCCGCTCGGTTAGGGGTCGGCTCGGTTAGGGGCCGGCTCAGTCAGGGGCCCGCTCGGTTAGGGGCCGGCTCAGTCAGGGGCCCGCTCGGTTAGGGGTCGGCTCGGTTAGGGGCCCGCTCGGTTAGGGGCCGGCTCGGTTAGGGGCCGGCTCGGTCAGGGGTCGGCTCGGTCAGGGGCCGGCTCGGTCAGGGGCCGGCTCGGTTAGGGGCCGGCTCGGTTAGGGGTCGGCTCGGTCAGGGGCCGGCTCGGTCAGGGGTCGGCTCGGTCAGGGGCCGGCTCGGTCAGGGGCCGGCTCGGTTAGGGGTCGGCTCGGTTAGGGGTCGGCTCGGTTAGGGGTCGGCTCGGTTAGGGGCCGGCTCGGTTAGGGGTCGGCTCGGTCAGGGGCCCGCTCGGTCAGGGGCCTGCTCGGTCAGGGGCCGGCTCGGTTAGGGGCCCGCTCGGTTAGTGGCCGGCTCAGTGAGGGGCCCGGTCAGTCAGGGGCCGGCTCAGTTAGGGGCCCGCTCGGTTAGTGGCCGGCTCAGTCAGGGGCCGGCTCAGTGAGGGGCCCGGTCAGTCAGGGGCCGGCTCGGTCAGGGGCCGGCTCGGTCAGGGGCCGGCTCGGTCAGGGGCCGGCTCGGTTAGGGGCCCGCTCGGTCAGGGGTCGCCGGCGTGGGGTCAGTATCCCACACAGGCACGGCCTCCTCCCAGCCCCTTCGGCTCCCCCGAGTAACCGCGCCTGTGGGGAGGGTGTTGGTGTGGCCCCGAGGGGGAGCGCTGGGTCCCGGAACGGAGCGGCCGCAGAGGAGTTCCTAACGCTGCCGCCTATAGAACAGGCACAGCCCCGGTGTGGGCTCGATCCCCAGCAGAGGGCGTGCAGGAGGCAGCCGATCCATGACTCTCGTCCCCCTCCCTTCCTCTCTGACAGCAATAAAAACCTAAGTGAACTTTTAGAACGTGATCGCCCAGGTTGCGGGAGGAGCAGGCGGGGCCGGCACTAGGTAGGCGCGGCCTGTGGGGTCGGCGGGTTCTGAGCCGTGGCCGGGGCATCAGGGCGATCGAGAGCTTCCTCAGCTCTTTTCTGAAGAAAGAGAGAAAACCGCATCTTTCCAGGAAATGTTGCAAAACGATAAAATGTTTCCCCGCCCCGCCCCGCCCCCCGCGGTCAGATCCGTTTTCCAAACGCGGGGACGCTCCGGCCACTCGGACTCTGCCCAGCGCCTTTGGGGGCCTCTGGCCACACGGGTTCCTCCCAGGAGAGAACGCGATGGCTCAGACGTTAGCAGCTAAAACCAGACCCAGTGCCCGCGCAGACGCCGACTCAGGACCGGGCGCTGCGGACTCGGAGGGGGGTCCGCTCTCCGTCAGTCACAGGGGACGTCGCTGAGCTGCCGCTGGGAGGTCCTTCCCGACGCTTCTCTCTCCTCCGCGCGCTGCATGGCGTTTGGATCTCTGCTCCCAGCATGGCGGGGGGGGGGGTCTCCGTCCTGGCTCTCGCCCTGCTTGGGGTGTTGAGGCTTAGCTCCCCACGCGGTGGGGGGAGAGTTACCCCATGATTCTCCCGTGTGGGCGCTCCCTCCACGCTGAGTCCGCTTGATGGAGGATTGAAGGGTGCTGGATGGCGGTGCTCGCCTGGCAGCTGGCGGCGAGGAGCCGAGGTTGCCAGCGGGTGGACTCGGGTCCCTGAGCCCGCGGACCAGAGGAGGGTGAGCGGCGTGGGGAGGCGGCAGGGCGTGCACAGGGAGCCGGGGAGCCCCTTAGTGGGTAAAGCGCAGCCACGGGGAGCCCTTAGAGGGTGTTGGTGACACCCCCATATTCAGCATCAGGAAAACCCGTCAGGGCGGCAGGTCCCCCCACGGGCTCAGGCTGGGATCGGGCTCGGAGGGGCGCCTGGGAGGACGAGGTGCGTCCCGTGGTCCCTGGGAAGGAACCGGGGGCGGGGCCGAGGCCTGGTCACGGGAACTGGGTTCCCTGAGCACGGCCCGGAGGCTGGGGCTGGAGTGACCGGGAGGCGAATTTGGGGGATCAGACCGAGGACAAGATGACGGGGGGCTAAGCCCGTAGAACGCGAGGCGGGAGCGGACTCCTCGCCGTCACACGCCCGAGGGACCGAGTGTGAGAGAGTGAGCACCAGCGAGTGGCCCCAGAAATGGGGGGAGGGGGCAGGAGAGAGTCTGGGGATCGGCCTCCATCGGACAGGGTGCAGGTCCCCGGAAAACTCGGGGTCCACCCCGACTGCAGCTCTGCCCCGGGTCTGACCCTGAGGCCCAGGAGGACGTGGTCGGCCAGACGGGGGCGGGGCCGCGGTCCGCGGGCTGAGCCGGGGCGGTGACGAGCCCGCTCTCTGCGCAGGGCTGGCTGGAGGGCTGCGTGTGTCTGCTCCGCAACGGCGCCAAGCACGGCATCCCCGACAAGAACGGCCGCCTGCCGCTGCACGCCGCCACGGCCGAGCCCGACGTGAGGTGGGTAGCGGGCGCGGCTCTGGGCAGGGGGCGGGAGGCCCGGGTCAGAGGTTATCTACTGCCACCCCTGCGGCAAAGGAAACCAGCCCACCCCTTTTCCCTTTTTGTGGGTGCAGTCGGGACCCCCTTAGCAAACCGAGCGTCCTGGGGACTCGTCAACGGAGGGCCAGGCCCTCCCTGCGAGTCTGACCCGAGAAGCGACGCTATTCGCCGTCACCTGAGTCTCACGCCCACGCGCTCTGTCCCCACTGCTCACGGCCGTGACTGCGTGCGAGTCAGAGCCAGCTCCGTCCTGGCCACGGTCCCCCGTGAGGACGGCAGCCCCCGCTCGCGGGCTCACGCTCGGGGCAGGCGTGGCGTGGCCGCTGGCGGCGAGCAGATGCGGCCACTGAGGGCGGTGACGATGCTGAGAGAGAGCCGGCCGGCGCTGGCGGGGGGGGGGGGGGGGGGCAGAGGCGGGGACCACGAGGCTGAGGGCCGGGGGAGGCCCTGGGCGGGGGCTGCTGGGACCCTCGGGCCGGTGGGCGTCGCGGAGGTCCTCCCTGGAGACACTGAGCCGCGAAGGGGGGTCGTGCTCCCCAGTCCGTGTTTCAGCCTCGCCCCCCCGTCTCCCCCCAGGGCGACTCCCAGCCAAGCCTGGCTTCTCAGCCCGTGGGATGAGATCCGGGGAGACCAGGAAACCGGGGTTCACCCGCAGCCCGACAGGACCAGGGGCTTGAGGGGGGGGGGGGCCGGCGGGCGTCAGGCGGCGGGAGCCACATCGCGGGCAGCACCAGGCGGCTCCCTCTGGCGACGAGGGAGGAAGGTTCCAGACGACTCCCGACGTCAGCCGCCGAGCCGCCGCCTTCCGGGGGGCTCCAGAAAACGGTTAAAATGTGTCTTTTAAGACAATTCCGCTTTGACTTTCTCAACTGCTGTCCGTGCCTCACTCAGCGTCACTTCGAAGCCCGTGGAACCGGTTCTGGAGGAAAAGCCCCTGTTTCTGGAGGCCTGTGGCTGTGGGGAACCAGGCCAGGCCCCTGTTCAGCACAGCTGAGTCCAACGTCGCTGTTCCGGGGGGAGGGGGGGTCCCTCCACAGGGCGACTCGGGCCCAGCGCCTCCGTCTCAGGCTCCGCCCCCGGGACCCGAGCTCCTGTGCTCCGCGGAGAGGACGGCGGGGAGAAGCCCGGGTTTCTCCAAACGCGCAGCCTGCGAACGCTGCCGCTCGCTCTCGGGAACCAGGACGCCGGTGTCGGGTCCCGGCCCCGCATCCACCACCTCCACGACTCTACCCCGGGAGGAGGGTGCGCCCGCCCGTCCGTCAGAGCCTCCCGGCCAGCCGGCGCCGTTGGGAGCTCGGCCGCTGAAGCCGCCGACCACACGCGGGGACCCCAGCCACTCCCGTGGGCCGCAGCCGCTCCTCCTGGCACTCACGGCCGGCGGCCTGGCCTCCGAGCTGGTCACAGCCGCGCCCCCTGCCCTGGATCGCACCCAACGACCCCCGGCTTCGGGAGGGGAGCCGGAGAAACCAGCTTCCTTGGTGACGCCCCGGAGGAGGCCCGGCCGGAAGGGGTTCCTGCCCGTGTTGTGGGAAAGGAGTTTCGGGGACACACAGGAGGGTTTGAGCGACGTGGCGGGTTGACCAGGGCGCCCTGAACGGGATGCCGCGCTCCGTCCGTCACTGCCCGGCGCTCAGCGGGGGTCCGTTCACCGCGCCCGGCCTCACCCTCCACCACGTGGTGCAGCGCCTCCCGCTGTGGCCCCCAGGCCGCCTGGCCCCCGAGTCCGGGCCCCTCACCACGACCCGCCTGCCTCCCTCCCGCGGGCGGAACGCTGACCTCCGTCCACCACGTGCGGGACTCGAACCCGAGCTCCAGGGTCACGGGTCGTTGTCCCCCACGGACGCTGTCTTTCCCGCTCAGACACGTGCGTGTTTTACGAACAGGAAGCCACGTGGCCAGCGCCGCCCACTGGTGTGCCCCACGCAGGAGGGGAGACCCCGGCGGGGAGGCAGCTGGAGGCTGCGTGTCGGATGGACGGAGCGCCGGAGAGGGCGGCTCCCAGCACACACCGGCCACGGGCTGGGGCTGGGGGCCCGAGGACCCCCCCCCATCCCCTGTGACCCCAGGAGCACCAAGACCCAGAGGAGGAGGCAGGGGCTCTGTCCCCGGGTGCCCGGCCCCCACGCTGCGTCTTTCCGGAAACTTCTCCCGAGACCGTCTGCCCTCAGAGGGTGGCCCTGCGCCGTCCTGCCTCCGAGGCTCGCAGGTCCTGCTCCCTGAGCTGTGCCGTTCCCTCCGCAGGCTGCTGGCGGTGCTGGTGCAGCAGTGCGGCCTCAACGAGGTCAACCACCAGGACAGCGAGGTGAGCCTGCGGACGGCCTGGGCGCGCACGCCGAGGGCTCCCCTGACCACGGGGGGCGGGGGGGGCGGGGGGGGCGTGTCTGTGTTCCGGCCCCGGAGGCCCCGGGCTGGGCAGGCCGATGGGAAGGGCCGTCACGTTAAGCGTCAGCGCCAGCCCTGGAATGCGGATGCGCCCTGGACGCCGGAGGGAAACGCCGCTCCTCCCGTCCGTGGGCGGAAGCTGGGCGGCCCCCGGGGGCAGATGGCCGGTGGGTCCCGGCCTCCCGCCCAAGGCCGCACGCCCTCTCCTGTCCTCGCACAGCGCGCCCTCCGGCCCTGAGGAGGCCCGGCTCCCGGCGAGGGGCCCGGGGTGACCCCCGCAGTGCGGGCTCCGTGCAGCTGCTGCTCTTCCCAGAGGCGGGGTCCCCGCGGGGCCCCAAAGCCGTGCCCACGCCCGCGGGTCGGCCCCGCGTCATCCGTGTGCTTGCAGGCCGCACGTCACCACGGCTGTGAGATGACTTTAGGCAAACAGCGCGACAGCCGTGGCCGTGCGTGAGCCAGTGCCCGATCCTGCTCCCCGGAGCCAGCGGCCCAGGCGGGAGGACGAAGCCCTGACCAGGGGCAGGCCGGGCCTCTGTCCGGGGCCCCCCGAGCCTCCACCCAGGGCCTCCGTCCAGGGCCCCCGAGCCTCCACCCAGGGCCTCCGTCCAGGGCCCCTGGGCCTCCACCCAGCGCCTGGCATCAGCAACCGCCCAGAAATCCCCGGGCCTGAGGTCGGCGCCTCCGGCTCGTGGTCACAGCTGCTTTCACTGCCGTGTCTTCGTGGTTAGAGCGAGGGCCGCCCTGGCCTCACTTCTGCTTTCAAACAAGAAGCAGACGAGCTCGCGCCCGGGCCCCTCGGCGCGGCGGGAGGGGGAGCTGGGGGGCGTCTCCGTCAGCTGGGGGTGGGCTGCTAGCCCCTCCTGCACCTCCTGCTCCTCCCTCGCCCCAAGCTGGGGCTCTCAGAAAGGGGCCCTCAGTCACCGGGACCCCAGGAGTAAGTCCCCCCCAGGCCTCCGCCCCGTGCCCTCGGCGCAGACCCTCCCGGCGCGTGGGCCGTCTCCCCACCCGGCCGGCGGCAGGGCCAGGACAGGCTTCCAAAGGCCACTTGCTGCTCGGGGGCCGTGTGGGGGGCACGGAGCCGCTCTGGCTCCTCCTCACGCAGAGGGACCCCGGCCGGGACCCCGCCTCCCGCCGTCCGTCCACGGTAAATGTGAGAGCAGGGCCTCCCCCCGTGCACAGCTCCTGCCGGCCTGTCCCAGCACCCGCGGCTGAACCCGCCTGAGGCCGCCCTCGTGCCTGTGACACGCGGGTTCGCCATGGCTGCAGGTTTCACGGGGAGGGTGTGCCCGGCCAGACCAGCTGCAGGGCGGCGCCCTCTGGCCTGAGTGGGGGCGCCCTGCAGGGAGAGGATGGCGTGGCCGTGGAGAGCGCCCGCCTCTGGCCTCAGAGCTCCGGGCCCCCATGGGGGTGACAGTTACCCCCCGGCACCCACCCTCCCCCCAAACCCAGGAAGCAGGACGGTCAGGAAGGAGGGACAGGTGAGCTGGGCGGGGGGAGGGGCGTAAGGCCGCCCCCGGGGGTCGGGGAATGTTCTCCAGGGATTCCTCCAGCGACCAAGCTCCTGGCAACGGTGGCTTAGGACGGGAGGACCCATCAGGAGAAATCTCTCTTCAGGGGAGACAGTAGATCGTGAGCTAGAACTAACGGGGAGAACGAGAGAGCGAGGGGAGGAGGGGGGGAGAGAGAGAGAGAGCGAGGGGGAGAGAGAGAGAGAGAGAGAGAGCTGTTTCTGACCCTCCGGAGCTGCTCAGGGAACAACATGAAATCGCCGTGTCTCAGGGAGGGTCACGCGGGGCGTGGTCCTGGCCCAGCGGCTGGAATAACCCTGTGTTGTCAGTGGTGCTCTGGGTTTTACTTGGTGACTGACACACGAACACGTTGGCTCTTTTAAAATCTCGGCGTGTCACGCGGAGCCGGGACGCCCCCCGGCCCGGGAAGGCTGGGCGTCCGCGGCCGTTCCTCCCCGGCTGCTTCTCCCAAGGCAGACGCCGCCCCTCCCCGCACGCCCCCACGCTGCACACGCCGTCGCCTGTCCCCGCGCAGCCACCCACCAGGGAGGCCCGAAAGACGCATGGAAGGTTCCAGAGAGAAGCCGCTCACACGCTCCCAGTCGCACACTGTTCTGAGCCACGTGATAAAGTCTCCCCTGCCCGGCCCTGGGACGTGACCCGTCCCTTCGTCACTCAGTCCCGCCCGTCCATCACTCAGTCCCGCCTGTCCATCACTCAGTCCCGCCTGTCCATCACTCAGTCCCGCCCGTCCATCACTCAGTCCCGCCCGTCCATCACTCAGTCCTGCCTGTCCATCACTCAGTCCTGCCTGTCCATCACTCAGTCCTGCCTGTCCATCACTCAGTCCCCGCCTGTCCATCACTCAGTCCTGCCTGTCCATCACTCAGTCCTGCCTGTCCATCACTCAGTCCTGCCTGTCCATCACTCAGCCCCTGCTCGTCCATCACTCAGTCCCTGCCCGTCCATCACTCAGTCCCTGCCTGTCCATCACTCAGTCCCTGCCCGTCCATCACTCAGTCCCTACCTGTCCATCACTCAGTCCCGCCCATCCATCACTCAGTCCCGCCCGTCCATCACTCAGTCCCGCCCGTCCATCACTCAGTCCCTACCTGTCCATCACTCAGTCCTGCCCGTCCATCACTCAGTCCCTACCTGTCCATCACTCAGTCCCGCCCGTCCATCACTCAGTCCCTGCCTGTCCATCACTCAGCCCCTGCTCGTCCATCACTCAGTCCCTGCCCGTCCATCACTCAGTCCCTGCCTGTCCATCACTCAGTCCCTGCCCGTCCATCACTCAGTCCCGCCTGTCCATCACTCAGTCCCGCCCGTCCATCACTCAGTCCCTGCCTGTCCATCACTCAGCCCCTGCTCGTCCATCACTCAGTCCCTACCTGTCCATCACTCAGTCCCTACCTGTCCATCACTCAGTCCTGCCCGTCCATCACTCAGTCCCTACCTGTCCATCACTCAGTCCTGCCCGTCCATCACTCAGTCCCTACCTGTCCATCACTCAGTCCTGCCCGTCCATCACTCAGTCCCTACCTGTCCATCACTCAGTCCCGCCCGTCCATCACTCAGTCCCTGCCTGTCCATCACTCAGCCCCTGCTCGTCCATCACTCAGTCCCTACCTGTCCATCACTCAGTCCCTACCTGTCCATCACTCAGTCCTGCCCGTCCATCACTCAGTCCCTACCTGTCCATCACTCAGTCCCGCCCATCCATCACTCAGTCCTGCCCGTCCATCACTCAGTCCCTACCTGTCCATCACTCAGTCCCGCCCGTCCATCACTCAGTCCCTGCCTGTCCATCACTCAGCCCCTGCTCGTCCATCACTCAGTCCCTGCCCGTCCATCACTCAGTCCCACCCGTCCATCACTCAGTCCCCGCCCGTCCATCACTCAGTCCCTGCCCGTCCATCACTCAGTCCCGCCTGTCCATCACTCAGTCCCGCCCGTCCATCACTCAGTCCCTGCCTGTCCATCACTCAGCCCCTGCTCGTCCATCACTCAGTCCCTACCTGTCCATCACTCAGTCCCTACCTGTCCATCACTCAGTCCTGCCCGTCCATCACTCAGTCCCTACCTGTCCATCACTCAGTCCCGCCCGTCCATCACTCAGTCCCTGCCTGTCCATCACTCAGCCCCTGCTCGTCCATCACTCAGTCCCTACCTGTCCATCACTCAGTCCCTGCCTGTCCATCACTCAGCCCCTGCCCGTCCATCACTCAGTCCCTGCCTGTCCATCACTCAGCCCCTGCCCGTCCATCACTCAGTCCCGCCCGTCCATCACTCAGTCCCGCCCGTCCATCACTCAGTCCCGCCCGTCCATCACTCAGTCCCTGCCCGTCCATCACTCAGCCCCGCCCGTCCATCACTCAGTCCCTGCCCGTCCATCACTCAGTCCCGCCCGTCCATCACTCAGTCCCTGCCCATCCATCACTCAGTCCTGCCTGTCCATCACTCAGTCCTGCCTGTCCATCACTCAGTCCCGCCCGTCCATCACTCAGTCCCTGCCTGTCCATCACTCAGTCCCGCCCATCCATCACTCAGTCCCTGCCCGTCCATCACTCAGCCCCGCCCGTCCATCACTCAGTCCCTGCCCGTCCATCACTCAGTCCCTGCCCGTCCATCACTCAGTCCCTGCCCATCCATCACTCAGTCCCGCCCATCCATCACTCAGTCCTGCCTGTCCATCACTCAGTCCCTACCTGTCCATCACTCAGTCCCGCCCATCCATCACTCAGTCCCGCCCGTCCATCACTCAGTCCCGCCCGTCCATCACTCGGTCCCTCCCGTCCATCACTCAGTCCCGCCCATCCATCACTCAGTCCCGCCCGTCCAT
Source organism: Cnephaeus nilssonii (assembly GCF_951640355.1). NCBI lineage: Eukaryota > Metazoa > Chordata > Mammalia > Chiroptera > Vespertilionidae > Cnephaeus > Cnephaeus nilssonii. The sequence goes on along the minus strand of NC_137073.1, from coordinate 114,604,905 downwards.
CACTCGGTCCCGCCCGTCCATCACTCAGTCCCGCCCGTCCATCACTCAGTCCCGCCTGTCCATCACTCAGTCCTGCCCGACCATCACTCAGTCCCGCCCGTCCATCACTCAGCCCCTGCCCGTCCATCACTCAGTCCTGCCCGTCCATCACTCAGTCCCTGCCCGTCCATCACTCAGTCCCGCCCGTCCATCACTCAGTCCCGCCCGTCCATCACTCAGTCCCGCCTGTCCATCACTCAGTCCTGCCCGACCATCACTCAGTCCCGCCCGTCCATCACTCAGCCCCTGCCCGTCCATCACTCAGCCCCTGCCCGTCCATCACTCAGTCCCGCCCATCCATCACTCAGTCCCGCCCGTCCATCACTCAGTCCTGCCTGTCCATCACTCAGTCCCGCCCGTCCATCACTCAGTCCCGCCTGTCCATCACTCAGTCCCTGCCCGTCCATCACTCAGTCCTGCCTGTCCATCACTCAGCCCCTGCCCGTCCATCACTCAGTCCTGCCTGTCCATCACTCAGTCCCGCCCGTCCATCACTCAGTCCCTGCCCGTCCATCACTCAGTCCCCGCCCATCCATCACTCAGTCCCTGCCTGTCCATCACTCAGTCCCGCCCGTCCATCACTCAGTCCCGCCCGTCCATCACTTAGTTCTCAGACTGTCTCAGTACCTCAGTGCCTGTGCTCAAGTCACCTTTATTTTACCTAACAAGGCCGCATTCACATAACTTTTATTACAGTGTATATTTTTAAAAAATATATCTTATTGATTTTTTATGGAGGAAGGAAGAGGGATAGAGAGCTAGAAACATCAATGAGAGAGAAACATCGATCAGCTGCCTCCTGCACACTCCCTCCTGGGGATGTGCCCGCAACCAAGGTACATGCCTTTGACCGGAATCGAACCTGGGACCCTTGAGTCCGCAGGCTGACGCTCTAGCCACTGAGCCAAACCGGTTAGGGCAACAGTGTGTATTTTAAAAATGTATTTTTATTGATTTCAGAGAGGAAGGGAGAGGGAGAGAGAGAGAAACATCATTGATGAGAGTGAATCCTGGATCGGCTGCCTCCTGCATGTGCCCTGACCTGGCATCAAACCCTGACCTCCTGGCTCACAGGTCGATGCTCACCCACTGCGCCACGCCGGACGGGCCAGAGGACGTTATTACAGCGGCTGTTTTGTTCGTTATTGTTACCCGCTCGCTGCGCTGATGATGAATTGTCTTAGCGTGTGTGTGTGTGTGTGTGTGTGTGCGTGTGCGGGAACCAAGGAGCATGTACAGGCTTCAGGGTCATGGTGGCTCCAGCCCCCGGGGCTCGGCGCGGTCCCGTGAGGGGGACGGGGTCCGGTGAGACCCCGCGTCCCCGTGCCCGGCGGGGGCTGTCTCAGGGCCCTCCATCCCCGCGGCTCTGCTCTGGTGCCAGCGCCCCAGTGGCTTATGGGAGCCTTCCTCCGGAGAGCCCGGGCAGTGGGTGTGCGTGTCTGTCTCACCCCCCGCCCCCCGCTGCTCCGGGGCCGCCCCGCACGTCGGCTCCCGGCCGCCCCGGCGAAGGGTGCTGCTCTCCCGCCGTCGCCGTTTCTCGTCGCCGTGATGGGCGTCCCGGCAGCGCGAGGCGAGCGTGTGCGCGGTCCCTCTGACGTGCGGTCAGAGCCTCCGTCTGGCGTCCGTGGGGCCGGGGTCCTGTCCGGTGGCCGCAGGAGCTGGTGTTCGAAAGGGCCCTGGCCATCGGCTGCACGGTCCTCCCGCTCTGCTGCCGGCTGAGGGCCAGGGCCCGTGTGTTTCCCACGCAGAAACTTTAAAACAGGCCACGCCCAGTGGCCACGCCGGGCCTCGGCTTTGCTCTGTCCTGGCTGCGGCCTCCACCCCGGCGGCCGGCGCTGCGCTCTGAGGTGCGGCGGTCTCTGTCAGTCAGCGGCTCCTGTTCTGGACTCGGTCCTGTGCCGACGCTGTTCGCTCTTCGTCTTACTGGCCTCGCTGCTGGGCTATAAGGGGACCGGTCGGAGCCGGCCAGGCGCAGGTTAGCCCTGGGGGGGGGGCCTTCACGCCTTTGCCCTGCACCCCGGAGGGACGTCGCAGAGCGTGGCAGCCTGGGGGGGGGGGCGGTCACGGAACTCCGGGGCCCGCGCTTCCTGCGGTCTCTGCGTGGGCGGAAGGAGCGCCCGCGGAGCGGGGCTGTGGGCTGTGGGCAGAACCTGACACTCACCGCCGAGGCCTGCTGCTAGGATGCGCCATGGCCCGTGGCCCGTGGCCCGTGGTCCGTGGTCCGTGCCACAGGCACGTGCTGACGGGAGCAGAGCCTCCGCACCCCGGACAACAGCCTCTGAGGAAGCAGGCCCGAGGGGACAGCCGGCTGTGGCTCTGGGTGTAGCTCCTGGCATGGAGCCCGCGGCGGCGTGGCCGACAGGCAGCCCGGCCGGCGCTGCAGGGGAAGCACAGGCCCGAGAGCCTCTTCTTCACGGGCAGCAGCAGGTGGACAGCCACACGTTTTTATTTATTTATGTTTATGTGTTTTATTGATGTCAGACAGGAAGGCAGAGGGAGAGGGAGAAATCAGTGATGAGAGAGAATCACGGATCGGCTGCCTCCTGCACGCCCCACACTGGGGATCGAACCCGCAACCCGGGCCTGTGCCCTGACCGGGAATCGAACCCTGAACTCCTGGTGCATAGGTTGACGCTCAACCACTAAGCCACGCCGGCTGGGCAATTATAAGATTTTTTTACAAATAAAATTAAAGAAAATGGCATTTGTGACTGCACCTCTAAAAGATTTTTTAAAAGTCTTTAACATACATAATTTATTCCAGTTTTTCGCCTGCAGAAAACCCTTTATGACTTTGCGAGGGGAGTCGTGTGCGGGGAGAGACCAACAGTGAGTGCATTTAAATGTCCCCGAGCCCAGCTGGGCCTCGGGGAGCCCCGGCCCGAGCACCTGGGGTTGTTAGCTGTCCTGTGGGCCACCCGCCCGCCCGCCCGTGCACCCTGCCCCCGCCCCGCGCCCGCCGCTGTCGGAAAGCGCAGCGCGGAGACGGGAGCGCTGGAGGCCCTGAGTCAGGGTCTGGTTCAGAAACCACCAGAGAGCCCGTGGTTTGGGGGGAACGCTGAGAAGCGGCCAGGACGCTGACGTGTTGGTGGCGCAGCCCAGGGCGGAGCGTGACGCATCCCCGCGGTGCAGGGCCGCCTGCTGCGCGAGGGTCCCACGGGCAGTGCCCCCGGGGACTCGGCAGGGCGCCCGAGGCGGCCGAGACCAGCAGGGCCCCTGCGCGGGCTGGGCTGGGGGGGGGGGGCTCCTCACTGAGCTCGGACTTGTTTGCAAACAAGTGTGTCCCCCCCCCCCCCCCCCGCCCCTGGGTGTGGCGGCAGTGCTGACGCCGGGTGTTCCCGTGACTCCACAGCGCTGAGCTGTGGTCTCCACGTGTGGGCGCGGGGCAGACGCGGTAGTTGAGACTCCCCGTGGCCCACGGGAGCCTGGACGCCTGCATCTGTCATTCATCCTTCCTGTGAGCACTGCTTGAGCACCACTGTGTGCAGGGCAGGGCCCGCCGGGGGAGTGACCTCGGCCTCTGCCCGTGAGCGTGGGCTGTGGCTGCCCAGGGCACTCGTGTGGCCACGCCTGAGCCGGCCGCGGGAATGACCAGCGGGCCTTTTAAAATGTGTTTTTATTGATTTTTTACAGAGAGGAAGGGAGAGGGATAGAGAGTTAGAAACATCGATGAGAGAGAGACATCGACCAGCTGCCTCCTGCACACCCCCCACCGGAGATGTGCCCGCAACCAAGGTACATGCCCTTGACCGGAATCGAACCTAGGACCCTTGAGTCCACAGACCGACGCTCTATCCACTGAGCCAAACCGGTTTCGGCAGCGGGTCTTTTTAAATGTGTTTTTATTGATCTCAGAAAGTCAGGGAGAGGGAGAGAGAGAAACTCCAGTGATGAGAGAGAATCTCGGATCGGCTGCCTCCTGCACGCCCCCCACTGGGGATCGAGCCCGCAACCCAGGCCTGTGCCCTGACCGGGAATCGAACCGTGACCTTCTGGTTCGTAGGTCGACTATCCTTCTGGTTCAACAACTGAGCCACGCAGGCCTGGCATGGTCGGCGGGTCCTGACGCGGCCGCGCAGGTGCCTCCAGCTCAGCCCAGAGGCAGGAAGGAGGCGCTGGGGGCGGGAAGGTCCCTCAACCGCCAGGGTTGTGCAATGGCACCAGAGCCCGGTCCAGCGGATTTCGAAAGTTTTGGTTCTCGTGTCACTAACTCTAAGAGGGTTTGTTTGTATTTCCCATTAGCCGATTCTGATTGGAAAAAACAGCCACCGAACACCTCCTTGGCTTGACTGAGAACTTTTGCGTCCTGTCTGTGTTGGATATAGAGATACAATGTATCTCTGCTACAAGGTATCTCTGCTACAATGTATCTCTGCTACAAGGTATCTCTGCTACAATGTATCTCTGCTACAATGTATCTCTGCTACAATGTATCTCTGCTTACCCCACATCACTTGTGCTATAGAGATACAATGTATCTCTGCTACAATGTATCTCTGCTACAAGGTATCTCTGCTACAATGTATCTCTGCTTGCCCCACATCACTCGTGCTATATACAAGGTATCTCTGCAGAACCCGTATGTATCACATGCGCTATAACGCCGTCACTATTCAGAGAAGCCGTGTGGTGACTCAGGTCTCCATACGGGACCTTCGACAGGACTGACAGTCATTTCTAAGCGTGACCCCACACCCCGGTGGGGGCAGCGGGGGCAGAATACATACATGTCAATACCTCACAGGAAGTGCAGATTTGCCAGCGGCACGTTGAGGAGGGGTGCGAGGTGATGACCAATGGAGCAGGTCATGGCCTGTGCGGCAGCCCGGCCAGCGGGAGGGCTCCCCTGGAGAAGCGAGGAGGCCCTGGTCCAGCTCATCACGGCGGAGATCCCCGCATCTGAGCTCACCTCCAGCGCGAGTCGCCAGCCTGCTGCGTGCAGAGCGGAGGCGTGAACCCGCCACCCCACGCAGCCAGGCCCCTCACCTGTGTGCGTCCCTCTCACCTGTCCCCTGTGGCGCTGGCGGGAACACCCGGGCAGGTGAGGGCTGTGGTCGAGGGTCAGTGAGGCGGCCCGGCCGGCACGGCTCAGTGGTGGAGCATCGACCTCTAAACCAGGAGGTCACGGTTCGATTCCCGGTCAGGGCACGTGGTTGGCGGGCTCGATCCCTGCAGGAGGCAGCCGATCCATGACTCTCCCATCATTGATGCTCCTCTCCCTCTCCCTCCCTCTCTGAAATCAATAAAAATATACCTTAAACAAAGATTTAGTGAGGTAACATACATAAAGCTCTTGGCACCAGGCAGGCGTACGGAATATGGCCGTGCCCACCCACCCGCACGGCCGCCCCGCACCGAGCATGGGGGGGGGGCGGGGTGTGTGTGGAGGTGGAGGTGGTGGGTGTTGTTGTGAGACCGACTCCTCTCACCTGTGCTCAGGGGACGGCGATGAGCAGATTGTAGTTAAACTGGTCCTCGCCGGTTCATTCGCAACGACGCTCACGCCGACTCTCGCCTCACAGAGCACGTGGCCCGTGGCGGTGGCCAAATCGCACGTGGAGGTGGCCGTGGGCCTTGGGGCCGCCTCCGGTCCCGCGGTTCCCATGGTGCTTTGGGGGACGATCCTCAGACGGGAGTCCTGTTCTGCCTCCCTTGCCCATGTGTCTGCCTGGAAAGCAGAGCCGGGTTTTGTAAGAGCAAGAGACGCAGCCGAGGCCGGGACAGGTCCTCCCTGTGCCGGCGTCTCCTCGGCGCCGTGCCCGCTCCGGGCTCCGGGCTCCGGGCTCCCACGCAGCCACGCGGCCATCCTGCGGCCTTTGGTCCCGGGTACGGGGGCCACTTCACGCCGAGCCCGTGACGGACGCCGGCGGCCTCAGCCCGCGCGAGGACACCCACGCAGAGTAAAAGCATCTCCTCCCCTGAGTCCCGATCTCAGCCCGGGGCCGATGTGCCGTGAGGGGCCGGGGACGCGGGGACTCCCGTGGCACGCTCACCGTGGGAACGCCCGAGAAGGCCACTGCGCTTCCCCCGCTTCCATTCCACGTGGCGCCGTCGCTAGGAGCCCGGGCCTCGCGGAGCTCCGTGTCAGAGGCTGAAACAGTACACGGACGCAGACCACGATCTAATGGTGTGGACGTGGACCTGGCCAGGCGCCACGGACAACGCCAGCGCCCCGCGGACCCCACGCCCAGATCCAGTTCCACGCGCCCGCACGATGCGGGTTTCTCGGCTTCCTCTTCGCACACGGAGACGCTGGTGACCTGCCAGGTGGGCTCCCTGCTGAGCGGGGTCCTGCCTGCATCCGCCCGCCGCCGGTGGACTCGGTGGCACTGTGCTCCTGCTCAGTGGGGCGTGGGCTCTTTAACGGGAGGTTCCAGCACGTTCTCCCCGCTCTCCCGCACTCAGCTGACAGGCGAGGACGGAGAGAAGCGTGCGGGGCCACGGGCTTTGTGTTCTGGGCCGGCCTGGAGGCTGCGTGGCTGTGCTTGCGTGGCAGTGGTCACGTGTCCGTGGTCACGTCCATACATCGCCGCTGTCTCTGCTCTCGGTTGTAGCAGCCGGGACAGGACAGTAAACAGACGGCGCCCTGCCTCGAGGCAGGCGGCCCCAGCACCCCGGCCGCGCCCTCCCCACGGCTCCGCCCTGCCCAGCGCCTCCCCCGCGGCTCTGTCCTGCCCGGGCCTCCCCCGCGGCGCTCTGTGTGAGTCTCCGCAGCGCCCGCGGTCTGAGCGGCCCTTCGGCTCACGTGGGCGCGTGTGTCTGTCTTCTGCTCCCGGCGGTCCGGGGCAGGGGCCTCGCTGGCCTCCCTCCCTGGTGTCCGCAGCACAGACCGCCCGCAGCAGCTGTGCTGGACGCACGGTGGGAGGATGAGTGACCGGCAGGCAGCACCTCCGTCCCTGGGGTGCCCCGGCCTGGGGGAGAGTGCGCGCCCCCCCCCACCCTGCTCACCCCCATCTCGTTCCCAGGGAATGACCCCCCTCCACTGGGCAGCCTTCCACAACCAGC
>NC_137073.1:114517861-114595361 GCF_951640355.1 Cnephaeus nilssonii | reverse complement strand
AGCGGGGAGACCCACAGCGGGGAGACCCACAGGAGGGAGACCCACAGGGGGAGACCCACAGGAGGGGGGAGACCCACAGGGGGAGAGACCCACAGGGGGAGAGACCCACAGGAGGGAGACCCACAGGGGGAGACCCACAGGGGGAGACCCACAGGGGGAGACCCACAGGGGGAGAGACCCACAGGGGGAGACCCACAGGGGGAGACCCACAGGGGAGACCCACAGCGGGGAGACCCACAGGAGGGGGGACCCACAGGGGGAGAGACCCACAGGGGGGGAGACCCACAGGGGGAGACCCACAGGGGGAGAGACCCACAGGGGGAGACCCACAGGGGGAGACCCACAGGGGAGACCCACAGGGGGGGAGACCCACAGGGGGAGACCCACAGGGGGAGACCCACAGCGGGGAGACCCACAGGGGGAGACCCACAGGAGGGGGGACCCACAGGGGGAGAGACCCACAGGGGGGGAGACCCACAGGGGGAGACCCACAGGGGGAGAGACCCACAGGGGGAGACCCACAGGGGGAGACCCACAGGGGAGACCCACAGGGGGGGAGACCCACAGGGGGAGACCCACAGGGGGAGACCCACAGCGGGGAGACCCACAGGGGGAGACCCACAGGAGGGGGGACCCACAGGGGGAGAGACCCACAGGGGGGGAGACCCACAGGGGGAGACCCACAGGGGGAGAGACCCACAGGGGGAGACCCACAGGGGGAGACCCACAGGGGAGACCCACAGGGGGGGAGACCCACAGGGGGAGACCCACAGGAGGGGGGACCCACAGGGGGAGAGACCCACAGGGGGGGAGACCCACAGGGGGAGACCCACAGGGGGAGAGACCCACAGGGGGAGACCCACAGGGGGAGACCCACAGGGGAGACCCACAGGGGGGGAGACCCACAGGGGGAGACCCACAGGGGGAGAGACCCACAGGGGGAGACCCACAGGGGGAGAGACCCACAGGGGGGGAGACCCACAGGGGGGGAGACCCACAGGGGGGGAGACCCACAGGGGGAGACCCACAGGGGGAGACCCACAGAGGGGAGACCCACAGGGGGAGACCCACAGGGGAGACCCACAGGAGGGGGGACCCACAGGGGGAGACCCACAGGGGGGAGACCCACAGAGGGGAGACCCACAGCGGGGAGACCCACAGGGGGAGACCCACAGGGGGAGACCCACAGGGGGGAGACCCACAGGGGGAGACCCACAGGGGGGGACCCACAGGGGGGGGACCCACAGGGGGGGACCCACAGGGGGGAGACCCACAGGGGGGGAGACCCACAGGGGGAGACCCACAGGAGGGGAGACCCACAGGGGGAGACCCACAGGGGGAGACCCACAGAGGGGAGACCCACAGGGGGAGACCCACAGGGGGGAGACCCACAGAGGGGAGACCCACAGCGGGGAGACCCACAGGGGGAGACCCACAGGGGGGAGACCCACAGGGGGGAGACCCACAGGGGGGACCCACAGGGGGGAGACCCACAGGGGGGAGACCCACAGGGGAGACCCACAGGGGGAGACCCACAGGGGGGGAGACCCACAGGGGGAGACCCACAGGGGGAGACCCACAGGGGGGGAGACCCACAGGGGGAGACCCACAGGAGGGGAGACCCACAGGGGGAGACCCACAGGGGGAGACCCACAGAGGGGAGACCCACAGGGGGAGACCCACAGGGGGGAGACCCACAGAGGGGAGACCCACAGCGGGGAGACCCACAGGGGGAGACCCACAGGGGGGAGACCCACAGGGGGAGACCCACAGGGGGAGACCCACAGCGGGGAGACCCACAGGGGGAGACCCACAGCGGGAGACCCACAGCGGGGAGACCCACAGCAGAGAGACCCACAGCGGGGAGACCCACAGGGGGAGACCCACAGGGGGAGACCCACAGGGGGGAGACCCACAGGGGGGGGACCCACAGGGGGGGAGACCCACAGGGGGGGACCCACAGGGGGGAGACCCACAGGGGGGGACCCACAGGCAGGGAGACCCACAGGGGGGAGACCCACAGGGGGGGACCCACAGGGGGAGACCCACAGGGGGAGACCCACAGGGGGGACCCACGGGGGGGGACCCACAGGGGGGGAGACCCACAGGGGGGAGACCCACAGGGGGGGACCCACAGGGGGGAGACCCACAGGGGGGGACCCACAGGGGGGACCCACAGGGGGGGACCCACAGGGGGGAGACCCACAGGGGGGAGACCCACAGGGGGGGACCCACAGGCAGGGAGACCCACAGGGGGGAGACCCACAGGGGGGAGACCCACAGGGGGGAGGCACGCAGGCGGGGGGACCCACAGGGGGGACCCACAGGGGGGGACCCACAGGAGCCTCTGCCCCCCCAGAGCGGGAACAGACTGCTGTGCTCCATCATCCTGAGCCACCACCAGGGCCCCTCCATCATCAACTGTGACGACGAGAGCGGGAAGACGTGCGTGCACATGGCCGCGGCCGCGGGCTTCAGCGACATCATCACGGAACTGGCCCGCGTCCCCGAGTGCAACCTGCAGGCTCTGGACGTGGACGACAGGTACCGGGGCTGAGGGGCTGGAGCCGCCACCTCCACACAGGCACGGCCAGGGCGACCCGCCTGACCCCTCCTGCCGGCCACGGTCATGCGTGTGCTGGACCGCCTGTCCTGCTGGCCACGGTCATACATGTGCTGGGACCACCTGTCCTGTCAGCCACGGTCATACGTGTGCTGGGACCCCCTCTCCTGCCGGCCACGGTCATATGTGTGCTGGGACCACCTGTCCTGCCAGCCACAGTCATACGTGTGCTGGACCCCCTCTCCTGCCAGCCACAGTCATATGTGTGCTGGGACCACCTGTCCTGCCAGCCACGGTCATACGTGTGCTGGGACCACTTGTCCTGCCAGCCACGGTCATACGTGTGCTGGGCCCCCTCTCCTGTCAGTCATGGTCATACATGTGCTGGGACCACATGTCCCTCCAGCCATGGTCATACGTGTGCTGGGACACCTCTCCTGCCAGCCACGGTCATACGTGTGCTGGGACCCCCTCTCCTGCCAGCCATGGTCATATGTGTGCTGGGACCCCCTCTCCTGCCAGCCACGGTCATACGTGTGCTGGGACCACCTGTCCTGGCGGCCACGGTCATACGTGTGCTGGACCCCCTCTCCTGCCGGCCACGGTCATACGTGTGCTGGACCCCCTCTCCTGCCGGCCACGGTCATACGTGTGCTGGACCCCCCCTCCTGCCGGCCACGGTCACACGTGTGCTGGGCCCCCTCTCCTGCCAGCACGGTCACACGTGGCAGGGACAACGCGAACTGCTCTCGGGGCAGGAAGGGGCGTGTGGAGGGCGACACGGAGGGTGCGCTGTAACGTGTTCCCCGTTGGCTGGGCGCCCTCGTGTCCCAGAGGCGCTGCCTGTCAGCTTCCTGCCGGTGAGCGCGTTCCGACGGGAGTTTGTGTTTGCTTCCTCCCGGGTTCTGTCCTCAGGGCAGCACGGTGCACCCCGGACAGAGCTCTGTGTTCAGAACCAGACGGGACCTGTTACACACACACACACACACACACACACACACACGTTAGAGAGGTGTCTGGGGGACCGGGAGCGGGCCCCCAAGCGGAGCCGTCCTGCAGGCGCCCTCCCCGCCGCGGGGCTCAGCTCGGCTCCGTGGGGGCGGGGGCTCAGTGAACACGGACAGCACACCCCAACGAGGACCTTGGGAGGAAGGGCGAGGGTCATACGTGACGTATGGCCTTCACCCTCCCACGGAGCGCAAAGCGAGCGCTGGTGCTGAGTTTGGACGTGAGACCCCGAGTCCCTGGGGGGCGCCTCTGGAGACGCTCAGACGCGCCTCAGCGCGGAGGTGGCCGAGGGCGATTCTGTTAGGACGCGTCTCCCTCGCTGAGCCGGGCCTTTCCCGGGCGGCGGGCGCGGATCGGGCCGTCGGGGGCTGCAGTTCCTGCCCGGCTCGGCACCCGCCCTGGCACCGCCGTTCTCCGCCGCGGCTGCCCTTCGCGGGGACACGGCCTGTTTACGGCGGGTTTTTCAGAACGCCCGTTTCGGTGCTTTAAGCACCCGCGGTCCTTCCCTTCCCCCGGGGAACGTGCTGTGGGAGGAGCGGGAGGCGGGAGGAGCCGGCGCCCCAGCTCCCAGTGGCTCCTCTCGGTCCCCCCCCCCCCACGCTCTCTAAAACCCACGGAAAAGTCCCCCCCCCCCCCGTGTGATTGACAAGAACGGGTCCTCTCTGAGCCACAACTTCCCCTTCTAGGCCGTTCTCAGGAGGGCGGGGCCGGGAGCGCTCAGGCTAGGAGAGTCCCCCCCCCCCCCCCCCCCCCCCCCCGACCAGCACCGTCACCCTCGCCAGCGAGCAACACGCCTTCCCGCCGCCGCCCGTCCCGCTCCCGCTCACCCTGTGCCGTTCCCTCCCGCGGTCCAGGACACCCCTGCACTGGGCGGCGGCGGCCGGGAAGGCGGAGTGCGTGCGGTCCCTGCTGGACCTGGGCGTGGACAGCAGCCTGCGGGACATCAACGAGAGCGCGCCGCTGGCCTACGCGCTGCACTGCGGCCACGCGGCCTGCGTGCGGCTCCTCTCCCGCGGCGGGGCCAGGTGAGCACGGCCCTCGCCCCCCTCCTCCTCTCCTCTGACATCAGTAACGTTCCGTGTAAACGTTCACGCGTGACAGTGTTTTCAGACATCGCGCTTGTTGGCATCAGCCCGGGGACCGTCGGGAACGCTGTCCTGTGTCCGGAAGCGGCCGTCACGGTTCCCGAAAGCCCGATTTTGCGTGGAAGCTGGGCCTTGTCCGTGGCAGCGGTGACCGCCGATTGCTGACCTTGAGTGACAGGCTCGCTGCTCGTGTCCGAGCGCGCTCCTGCGGAGGTCTCTCCGGAGAGCGCGTGTGCCTGTCAGTCACAAAACGGCATCCACAAAGCGCCTGGCTCAGCCACCAGGGCTTCCCCTCAGACGCGGTCACCCCGAGTCTGTGGCAGGCTTGCTCATGGGCACTTCCTGTCTGTCAGAAAGGCCCACGCACGGGTCGCTGCTCGATGACAGTCACCCTCCCGGGCACGGGCGAGGTCAATGGCGATCTTGGCCGTGCAGGCCCTTCGACGCCGACGTCTTGGTTCGCGCCACGGACCCACGTTTCAGCCACCATCTCCCCTGCTCCCGTGGCGCAAAGAGCAGCCGGTGAAAAACACAATCACTTCTTGATACTACTTTTTAAAATATTTTTTTACTGATTTCAGAGAGGAAGGGAGAGGGAGAGATAGCAACATCCATGATGAGAGAGAGTCATGGATCGGCTGCCTCCTGCACACCCCCCACTGGGGATCGGGCCCATAACGGGGCAGGTGCCCTGACGGGAATCGAACCCTGACCTCCTGGTTCACAGGTCGATGCTCAGCCACGGAGCTGTGCCAGCCGGGCTCCTGATACCAGTATGAATATCATTTTAACCCCATGCCCCGCCCCAAGGACTGCCAGGACCCCTCCCTCGGGCTCGGGGCCACACGTGGACACCCAGGGCCTCCGTCCCAGCGGGCGGCAGGAGGCGGCGGCTGTGGGACATGCTGACGCAGCCTCATCAGCACAGGGACATGTTCCCTGAAGGAACTTGAGAACATTCTCACAGCCCCGGGTTCCGTCTGGGCCTGCCAGGCGTCCGGAAGTTGTATTCAGTTTTTCAAAAAGCCTCGGAGAAGGTGAAGGAAGGAAGACGGAACGCATTCAGGGGACAGAGGTTCCAGTGTGCGCCGTGTGACCTGCAGAGCCCTGGCTGCCTGCAGCCGGAGCAAGGGACGCTTCCCACCCAGGTCCCAGCGTCTCACTCAGAGCAGCGGTTCTCAGCCTGTGGGTCGCGACCCCTTTCACAGGGGTCGCCTAAGACATCCTGCATATCAGATATTTACATGACGATCCATAACAGTAGCAAAATTACAGTTACGAAGTAGCAACGAATTTTATGGTTGGGGGTCACCACAGCATGAGGAACTGTATTAAAGGGTCGCAGCATTAGGAAGGTTGAGAACCACTGCTCTAGAGAGTCCTGGCTGGTGTTGCCCAGTGGGTAGAACGTCAGCCTGCAGACTGGAGGGCCCTGGGTTTGAGTCCGGTCAAGGGCACCTGCCCGGTTGTGGGCTTGGTCCCTAATGGGCATGCAGGAGGCAGCCGATGCATGATTCTCTCTCATCATTGACGTTTCTCTCTCTCTCTCCCTCCCCCTGCCCTCTGAAATCAATAGAAATATACACTGAGTGGCCAGATGATGATGATCTCTGAACGCATAATAATCTGCCCACTCAGTGTTTCCTCTATAATAAAAGGCTAATATGCAAATTGTCCCCTCACCAGGAGTTCGACCAGCAGGCAGGCCGGCCAACCGCCCATGTCCCCTCCCCCTGGCCAGGCTGGCCAGACCCCACCCATGCACGAATTCATGCACCGGGCCTCTAATACACACACACACACACACACACACACACACACACATACACGCACACGCTGAGTGGCCAGATTACTATGCGTTCAGAGATCATCATCATCTGGCCCCTCGTGTGTATTTTTAAAGAGAGAGAGGGCTGCAGTCTGGCTCTCGGGGCCCGTGCCTGGTCAGGCTGCCCGTCCACGCGCCCACAGGAAGCAGCCGGTCCGCCGTGGCCTCCGCAGAGAAGCACCGAACTTTCCGAGGCGCAAAAGCAGAACAGGCGGCGGGAAGCACCGCCGAGGGCCCGGCCTGGGCTGACCTTCCCTCCCGGGGACGGCCGCGCGCCTGGCGCTCACGTTCCCCCACGCCCACGCGGCCTTCACGCTTCCTCTCTGCAGCCCCCGCCCGGCCGCGCCTTCCCGGTGTCCTCCGTGCACGTGGTTACCCAGGATTCCCAGCGGGAAGTTCAGTAGGACGGGAAGGGAAGCAGACACGCACGCAGCGCCCACTGGCAGCCGCCGGGAGCCGACAGTGCCCGGCTCTGCCCAGGCCGCCGGGCCCCTGACACCCGGGACCACAGCCCCTCGGCCCCGCCCGCCCACGGGGCAGCTGCCAGGAGCTCGCCTGGGCCTTCAGCTCTGACAGGAGCCCGCCCCCGCCGATGCCCACCCGCCCCGAGAGGGGAGAGCAGGGCACTTGGGGCGGAGTCAGCTCCGTGTCCCTGGTGGACGGACGACGGAGGGGAAACTGTGCCAGGACGGCTCCGGCTCCGGCTCCGGGAGCGAGAGGCTGCCGCTAAGACGCGTCTGACGGAGGTCGGACGCCTCCAGGACGCACTTCTGCGGAGCAGCGCGTTCCCGTTCTCCCTCACGCAGATGCCAAGGGCCCCTAACACTGCGCACACCCCAAAACGAGCTTCCCGTCGGCCTGACAGGAACACGGGCATCACTCTGACGCGTTCGCACCAGGCGGGTGTTGCTGCCGCGTGTTATCTGACAACCTAGGCCCGTGGTTGGCAAACCGCGGCTCGCGAGCCACACGCGGCTCTTTGGCCCCTTGAGTGTGGCTCTTCCACAAAATACCACGGCCTGGGCGAGTCTATTTTGAAGAAGTGGCGTTAGAAGAAGTTTAAGTTTAAAAAATTTGGCTCTCCAAAGAAATTTCAGTCGTTGTACTGTTGACATTTGGCTCTGTGGACTAATGAGTTTGCCGACCACTGGGCTAGGGAGCCGAGGCCGGTGCGCCTGACAGCAGGCCTGGTGTGCTGAGAACCCCCCGGCGCCCACGTTGGAACCGCTGCCCTGGAGGCGGGCTCGGGGCTCTGGGGGGTCCCCCGAGGTCCGGGATGTCCCCCAGGCAGGCTGGACGGGGCGGGAGAGGCGCCGCCTGCCCCTCCTGACCTCCATCTTCCCTGTCGTTGCACAGAGCAGAGCCGGTTCGGGCCCTGCCCGCCCCGAGCGGCCGGCCCTCGCGGAAGGAGGGCCGAGGCCGCGTGCTCCGTCAGATCCTGGGCAGAGGCCGGAAGGAGGGGCAGCGGGCCGCGCCCGAGGACCCCGGGGAGCTCTCCTCGGGCGTCGACGACATCATCGCCACCTTCGACGGCACCGCGGAGGCCGGCTGCCCGGAGCAGGGGCCCAGGGCGGACGCGAACCAGAGGAGCTCGGGGGGCTGCGCGCACCCCCTGCCCGAGCAGAGGCCGCCAGCCCGGCCGGGGCTCCCGCCCCTCAGAGCGCAGAGCCTCCCGCCCATCACGCCGGGCAGCCACCTGCGGACGGCCCCCCACGCGGCCCCCAGATCTCAGCAAAGCTGCGGCGAGCGGGACTCACTGAGCCACAGGCCCGGCGGCCAGGCACCGCCCGACCCCTGGAGAGGCGACTCCAGCCAGGGGCTCCCCAGGGTGTGGCCGGGGCCCCCCGCCGAGAAGCTGCTGGACAGGTTGCTCCCCGGCAGGTCCCGACACCAGGACGTCCCGGGGCCTCCACACCTGCCTCATCTGCCTACTCCCTCAGCAGGTGGGTCGGCTCCCTCTTCCTGGTCCTGGCAGCGCGGGGACCTGTCTCAGGTTCTGCTGAGGAACCAGGCGACGCAGCCTGGAGGGCGGGGCCAGAGCCACGTGGGCCACCAGTCACCCTCCTTCCTGAGGCCCCGGATTCGAGGTGTCCAGGCTGCGAGACCTTCTGCTTTTTACCTCCCCTCCCCCCAGAGCAAGTCTGAGTGAAAGCACGCGTCTCCTCTTCCCGCAGCCGTGGAGCCGGGTCTCAGAGCGGGAAAGTCTCTCTTCTCCACTCGCGAGGACGAGGACTCGTAGCCGCGGGGTGGGGACGTTCCCTGAGGGGTTGATTTGTTTGTGTGACTGTTTCCTTTTTTTTTTTTTAATATATTTTATTGATGTTTTACAGAGAGGAGGAGAGAGGGATAGAGAGTCAGGAACATCGATGAGAGAGAAACATCGATCAGCTGCCTCTTGCACACCCCCTACTGGGTATGTGCCCGCAACCAAGGTACATGCCCTTGACCAGAATCGAACCTGGGACCCTTCAGTCTGCAGGCCGACGCTCTATCCACTGAGCCAAACCGGTTTCGGCTGTGTGACTGTTTTCTTTCTTTCTTTCTTTTTTTTATTTCAGAGAGGAAGGGAGAGGGAGAGAGATAGAAACATCAAAAATGAGAGAGAATCCTGGATCGGCTGCCTCCTGCACGCCCCCTACTGGGGATTTAGCCCACAGCCCAGCCTGTGCCCTGACCAGGAATCAAACCGTGACCTCCTGGTTCATAGGTCGACGCTCCACCACGGAGCCACGGGGACCGGGCTGGGTGACTGTTTTCAGATCAGACGGTCCGTCCCCATTGCAGACCTGAGCGTGACCACGCCTTGTGTGTTCACTGCAGAAGGGAATGCGGTCACACTCCTACGGTTCAGGGCCCCACATGTCAGCGACAGGCCACCACTCGCTCCGCCCTCATCCTCAACATCATCCGTGTCGTTCATTTTTGTTCTGTCCCTCAGAGCATTTCCCGGGAGGAAGGAAGTGGGGGAAGGGACGAGGAGGATGTTTCCAGATGACTCAGCTCCCACGCAGACGTCATCTTCCGTTAAGTCCCACACATCTGCTTACGTCTCAGTAGTCAGACCTTGAGTCGCATGGTCACACCTAGCTGCAAGGGAGGCGGGGAATTGTAGTCACATGGTCACACCTAGCTGCCAGGGAGGCGGGGAATTGTAGTCACATGGTCACACCTAGCTGCAAGGGAGGCAGGGAATTGTAGTCACATGGTCACACCTAGCTGCCAGGGAGGTGGGGAATTGTAGTCACATGGTCACACGTAGCTGCAAGGGAGGCGGGGAATTGTCATCTTTAGCTGGTCATGTGACTCGCCGTCCAAAATTGGATTTTTGTTTCTAAAAGAGAAGAGGGGGCAGGCGTTGGCTAGAGAACTAGGATTCTGTTCCGTGTGCCTTCTAAAGCTTCTGATATTATTTGAGGGAAAAGGAAATTCAATAAACTTGGTTTGAGGATTTGCTTCATTTTTCCACTGAAGTCACTAGCAAAGTCCTGGGTTGAATGGCAGAGTAGCAGAGGAGAAGCCGAAGTCTCCAAGGGAACCCTAAGTCAGTGAGCCTGCGTCGGGGCATTTACGTTTCCACCCGGGTTTCGGAGGCTGCTGACTAGCAGCCATTCTGGGCACTGAGTCGCGATGAGGAGAAGGCTCCCGGGACCTGCAGCGGCACCTGAGCGCTCAGGGACACGGATCTGCGTCTGACCGCACAGTGACGTCCGCCTCCTGTCCAGGCCCGAGATCACGGGCGTCTCGTGGGAAGGCCCTCCGTCCGTCACTCACTGCGCCGTGAATGGCTACCAGGCGCCTGTCCCCTAATTTACCAAGAGGCAGCGTCTCCACTGGCTAAGGGCTCTGAAGCCACCGTGCAGGTCTGACCTGCGCCCCTCAGTGTAACCCACTGGGCTGTCTCCTGGACGGTGTGGCCCCCAGCTCTGGCCTCCCTCCCCTTCTCAGCCACTGGGCCTGCCGAGCCCTCCCCTCCCCCCAGTTTCTTCAAGGTCTCCCGGTTCCCCCACAGCCCGCCTTCCCACTCTGTGACACCTGCATGCGTGTTCCTTTTACCTTCTGCAGCCGTGTGCTTGACAGATTCCTACGATCCTTGAAAAACCAGCTCAAAACTCAGGTGAAGTAAAAATCCCCCTGACCTCTGACCTCTAACCTCTAACCTCCCTAGGAGTTGTGACTCGTGCTTACTGCTCATCATAAAAGACGCTCCACCTTGCTGAGCCTCCCCCTGCTCAGCCTCCTCCCTGCTCAGCCTCCCCCCTCTTCAGCCTCCCCCCTGCTCAGCCTCCTCCCTGCTCAGCCTCCCCCCTCTTCAGCCTCCCCCCTGCTCAGCCTCCTCCTTACTCAGCCTCCCCCTGCTCAGCCTCCTCTGGGCAGGAGCTAGTCCTTCCCCCTCAGCAGCCGCAGGAGGAGTTTCACCTCGTTCTAGAGATAAACAGGGAGGCAGAGAGAGGTTGGCCTTCTGCCCCAGGTCACAGAGCTGGCGAGGATGTGAGGTCTATAGGCTCTCAGACACTTTTTAAAAATATATATTTTTATTGATTTCAGAGAGGAAGAGGAGAGAGAGAGAGAGAGGCATCCATGATGAGAGTCCTGGATCGGTGCCTCCTGCATGCCCCACACTGGGGATCGAGCCCACAGCCTGGCCGTGTGCTTTGACCGGAGTGGAACCCGGGACCCTTCAGCCTGCAGGCCGACGCGCTATCCACTGAGCCACCCCGGCCAGGGTGCTCTCAGAGCCGCCCGCCTCTGTGATGCCGCAGCCTCCTGGGCCCGATGACCCGTCTCTTCCGAATGCGCTGTGAGCCCTCCGGCCCTGCCTCCTCTGGGCTCTCACTCAGGAGCTCCCACCACGCAGCAGACACGCGCGGATTTCTCTCCGTGTTTTCATGATGATTCTCCTCCTTCACTCAGTTCCTCCCTGTGAGCGGGAACCCCTCCTGCCTCCTCGTTCTAGGACCGCGTTCCGGACCCTGTCCCTCCCCACCGCGGAGCCCTCCCGGAGGCCTGCCTTCCCAGCGGGCCGCCCCGCCCTGCCCCACCCGCCCGAGGGGTCAATGACCTGCTCCCTCTCACCCACCCCCGCCCCACCCTCTAGCTCTCCCCCAGCGGCTCTGTCCTTTCCAGGGGTGACCTCGAGCGCTGTGAGGACTCCCCGAGGACAGTGTGTGGTGGTGATGACGACAGCGGCTGCCTCACGGGGGGGGGGGGGGGGGGGAGGAGTTGTCGGGGTGACAGCAGGAGGTCACGCCCAGTACCGAGCCCACTTTCTAACCATAGTCAGGGCTTCGTTCACAGGATCCAGAATCGCCATTATCTTGGGTCTTGGTTTTGCAAACTTCTGCTCAAATGTTCGTGACAAAGGAGCCAATGCGGGTTTGACGGGGATCCACTCGGGAAGGTTTTCGTTGTTTGTTTTTCTTGTCGATCGTGGCTTTGCAGCTGTTTGACCTCCCGGGGCCTCAGGAACAAACACAGGAGGGCAGGCGGCCCCCAGGGAGCTGGGGCGCGTTCCACCTTCGTCAGGTGGCCTGCTCCGCGCTGGCCCGGCCGCCGGCCACTGGGCTCGCGGACACGGTCCCCCTGGCGCATGCCCTGACATTTACGTTGTCTCGTGTGGTGGCCAGCGTGCCTGCTCACAAAATTCATTTAAACTCGTTCACTCCCGAAGTGACTTTTGGTACCTTTTCCTTTCATTCAAACAGTGACTAGCATACGACAGAAATTCAGTCACGTGTGGCTGTTATTATTATTATTATGTTGTTGTTGTTGTTGTTGTTGTTAGCATCTTACTTGTGAGGCCTCTAACAGTGTTGATGGTTCTCTTATCCTCTGATTCTCTAACTGGCAATCGGTTGAGTCCTAAGTGACTGATGCAAGTATGTTTGTCCCCAGGACCAGGTTTCCCGCATCGCTCCCCAGACAGACCCGAGATCAGGGACGTGCCCTTCGCCCGGACCAGCCTGGCCCCCCTGGCCGACCGGAAATGTAAGTGTCCCGCCCCCGCCCCCTGCCTCCCGCCTCCCGCCAGTGCCGCCACGTCCGGGCGCAGCTGAACGTGGTGTCTGCTTCCTTTCGTTTTGAAGTGAGCGGGGGCGGGGACGGGGACAGAGTGGTCCTCACAGCCTGTCCGCTGGGCAGCGGCTGCTCCCTCCCTCGGGCGTTCCGCTGGGACTCGGAAGGCCGGCGCCCACCTTGCCGTCGGTGCGGCTGTCACGGCCGTGTGTGTGCGGAAGAAGGCGGGACATCCTGCTCCCGGGGCGGCCCCTGTGCCTCCTGTGATGCGTGTCTGCCCTGCGTCCAGGCCCGCCCCCGGGACTGCGTGGCCGTGGCCGCTTCCTGTTCTGTTTGACACAGAACGTCCCACAATACAAATACCCACCGGCTCCCTCCCGCCAGGGACCTGCGCGCTTGTGTTTGCAGGTGCCACCTGGGGCGCCTCTTCTAAAGCCGATTCCGGGCCACACGCCCGACACGCAGGTCTGGGCAGGCTCACGCTGCTCCCCTTGTGCGGACGGGCAGACTGAGGTCTCGCTCCGCAGCCTTCCGCGGGGAAGAGCCGCGCCAGGAGCCCCGCGCCGGGCTGCGGGCAGCCGCTCCCACCACAGTGTGCTTCCGGGCCCTCAGGTCCTCCTTCTCCCCAGCCCAGCCCAGCCCCCAGTTAGAACATGCGCCAGGCACACACACGTACGCGCACACACATGCACACGCTTGGCACACACATGCACACGCACACACACTTGCACACACGCACGCCCTCCGCTCCTCTGGCCTGCAGGGGGTGAGTGAAGTCGAAGCTGCCCCCCCTCTTTCTGGACCCCCGTCTCCCCCTGAGCCCGGGACGGGGCGGCCTGCTGCGCTGCTGGGAGAAGGAGATGAGATGAGAACCGTTGTCCAGAGGAGATGTCCTCTGTGCCTCGTGTGCCCCGACCGTGGGGAGGGAGCCGACGAACCCTCGGGGGGCACAGTGACCCGGGATGTGGCACCCCCCCGTCATTCAGCAGAAGGAGAGGGAGGGGGGGCGGGCTCCGCCCAAGTCCCATATGAGCAGCAGGGCGCGCGGTCTCTTCCTTAGCTCGGACTCCTCTGCCCTTGCCCGCAGACATGCACACGCATGCACACACGCACACACACGTGCACACATGCTCTGTGCGCAGTGAGCGTTTTCTGCGGTGAGAACTCAGTCACCGAAGGAACGTCAGGCTGCCCTGGTGACCTTGCTGCTGAGCAGAAACAGCCTCCGTCTGACCGACATCCGGGTGTGCAGTCTCGTCTCCCCAAGACGTGCCCTCACTCCTTAACAAGTAACACCTTGGCCCTGGCCGGTCTGGCTCCGTGGATAGAGCGTCGGCCTGCGGACTCAAGGGTCCCGGGTTCGATTCTGGTCCAGGGCGCGTGTCTGGGTTGCAGGCTTGATCCTCAGTAGGGGGCGTGCAGGAGGCAGCCGATCAGTGGTTCTCCCTCATTATTGATGCTTCTCTCCCTCTTCCTCTCCCTTCCTCTCTGAAATCAGTAAAAATACTACATTTAAAAAAAATAAACAAGAAATAACACTCAGGCCTCCTGCCACCGCCCCCTCGAGACTCCGGGAAGCGGCTTTGACTGTCTCCTTCTCTCCCCGCAGTTCTGTCCGGAGAGCCCCTGCGGACGAGCCGCGTGCTCCCCGCCATCCCCAGCCAGCGGGGCCGCGGGGCCGCGGAGGAGGGCGAGGAGCCCTGACCGGACCGGGCCTGTCCATCACCCCTCGGAGGGCCAGGCCGCTCCGGTCTGTGGGGAGAGACTGACTCCGTGAATCGCACTCTGTGAGCCACTCCCCGCTTTGTAACCCAACGTCCTTATTCCAAAGAGAGCGTTTCCCGAGGAAGCCGGGAGCCCCGGGCTGCGCCTGCAGGCGAGGCCGGCGTGTCCGTGGCGCCCACACGTGCTCTCCGGGAGGCGCGGCTGCCGGGCCGGCTGGGGCTCACACAGCGCTCCGCTCGGTGTCCAGCCTCGTCCGCTCCGGCCGCGCCCGAATCCCGGACAGTGTATCCGGGCTCCGTTGTTCTGTGCTCGCGTCCACGTATGGACGGCTCCAGAGCGGGTCCACTGTCCCCGCAGAGAGGGCCGTGCCAGCCGGGGGGTCCTCACCTGGCCCAGCGGGACGGAGGGGAGTGTCCCCGTTCCTCAGGTTCGCTGCGTGTTGCACCCTCCGTCTCTGTTCCAACGCACAGGTCCCGGCCTCTCAACGCAGCCCCAAGGCTGTGACTTAGAGCTCGGAGCTCGCGCCCGGCCCCTCCCAGGGTGTCAGGGTGTCTGTGTGCTGTTGGGACTGGTTCGAAGTTCAAGGCTCAGCCACACAAGATCACAGTCACTCCGTGTTATTATATATTTTAAATACGTTTTTATTTATTTCAGAGAGGAAGGGAGAGAGAGAGAGAAATACCCATGATGAGAGAGAATCATGGATCAGCTGCCTCCTGCACGCCCCACATGGGGGGTCAAGTCCGAAACCCAGGCAGGTACCCTGATGGGGTAATTGAACCGTGACCTCCTGGTTCATAGGTCGACGCTCAACCACTGAGCCACACGGGCCGGGCCCTCCATGCTATTTCGGAGCCTGGGTGTGATTCTGTAAGCACCTCAAGTACAACACGTACCTTTTCCATCGGCTTTACTTGTTTAGAGAGGGCAGACCTTGCCAACCACTTGACAGACGCTCCCTGAGGCCAGCACAGCCCTCTCCGCAGGTGTAGGACGGGTGCAGCGCCCGCGGGCAGCAGGCACTTGGTCGGTCCAGGAGAGAAGAAGGAAGGAAGCAGGGGGCAGGGCGGGCGAGGGAGAGAGATGTGGGAGTGATGGTGAGCAGTGAGGGCTGCCACCTGCCCGTCCTTCTCTGAGGCCCTCCGTCTCCCAGATGCCGCACAAGCCGAGGCCGGCCTGGCTCTGCTGCTGCCAGGAGCCGGTCCCTCTGGGTGTGTGTCCCGTGAGAGTCCCGGCGACATGGGGGCGGGGGAGCAGCCCAGAGGGGCCCGGGCCCCTTAATTCAGAGACTGTGTACGCGGCAGCAATGACAGGGTTCCATTAAAGGGCATTTGCCGGCGTTCGCTGGTGCGGAGGGAGCAGGCTGGGGGCGGGCAGGCCCGAGGCTTTGGGGCCTGGGGGGGGCAGGGGGGCGGGAGAGGGGGTCACGGATGAGAGGAGGAGAGACCGCAGCACGGCTCTCACTCTCCTGTGTCCTCCGGCTGCACACGCTCCTCGCTGTCCCGAGTGTTGACGTGAACGTCCGGGTGCTGACCCCTGAGCCTCGGACAAGCGCCCTCACGCGGATGTTCACCCGCGTCATGCCTGTGGCCCCGAGACCACGGGACCTAAGGAGGGGGCGGTGGGTCCCGTGCTCCGCCCGCCAGGCAGCCCTGCGCTAGGAGCTGAGGCGGCCACGTGGACGCCCCGCTCTCCGCCTCCCACAGGCACGTGAGGGTTCCCCGCGGTTCAGGGGACTTGGCGACGGCGGGTGGAGGACTCGGGAGGCGATGAGATTGTGGAGTGGCCATGGCCGGCCCGTCCGCTTTCCTGTCTCAAGGTCTTTGAAAGGCCCTTTGGATTCGCCTCTGCCTGGGGCGCGGGAGGCAGACTCGGGGTGCAGAGCCCGGCTCCGGACAGCCTGGCACCCAGGGGGCCTGGCAGCCCGCATCCCGCCAGGAGGAGGCCCGGCGTCCCCTGCGGCGGCCGGCAGGGCCGTCCCAAACAAGGCCAGGCGTGGCTCCTGGTTAAAGACTGCGGTTATGTAGGCTGGCGGGTTCCCACCTAATTCTCTTAAAAAGTCATTGATGGGCTGCCTGCACGTCCCACACTGGGCATCGAGCCTGCAACCAGGGGATTGAGCCCACAACCCGGGCATCGAGCCCGCAACCCAGGCGTGTGCCTTGACCGGGAATGGAGCCGTGACCTCCTGGTTCCTAGGCTGATGCTCAACCGGTCGGGCACGGGGTAAAGACTCAAGTGGCAACTGCAAAAGTCAGACACGTCAGACACGTCACCGTCCACCCCTCTGCCCGATGTGCTCAGACCCCAGCTCTGTCTGCGCCAGGACACGTCAGCAGTTCTGCTGGTTTGTAAGCCGCGTCGTCACTGACCCACGGGACTGCTCTCCCAGGACACGTTGGCAGCTGCGTCCCCCGCCAGCCGAGCGGCTGAGGGCTGGCTGTGCCCTGATGGGGAGGGAGGGAGCAGGTGTAAGGCCCACCCCAGCGAGCACGCTGCGGGACGACGGTCGGGCGAATCTTTCGGCGCCTGACGAACGGCCTGAGGTCCGACCTGCACGGCCTCCTGATCCCCCCCAGGTCAGTGCGGCCGAAGTCGGCGCTGAGTCCTGGGGACGCTACGCCCCGTCCCGGCGAGGATGCGCGCAGTTTTACTGAAATAAAGAGAAGGGAAAGTGACTCTATGGAAGGCCATTTCACTGAGGAAGTGGGGATGTGGTTTGGCTTCGCCCGGCCCCTGGGAACAGCAGGACACACAGCCAAACTCCACGGAGGTGCTTTCCCAGGGACCTGGTCGGGGTGACCCTGCCGACAGAACGGTGCAGGGTTCAGGGGTGCAGCTCTGTCCGGCATCCCCGTGTACAGCACCCTGTGTTCACCCCCCAAGCCAGGTCTCCTTCCGTCCCCATGCGTCCCCTTTTCCGTCTCCCCGCGCCCCCATCAGCGTGCCCTGTCCGCGTCCCTGGACGTTGCTCCTGACGCCGTGGAGTGAGGACGGCAGTTCAGGCTTCCCCGCCCTCCTCCCGCTCCCGTCTCAGTTGGTGTTGGTTTCACGGTCCTTTTTTTTTTTTTTTTTTCATGATTCTTTCCACCAGTTTTGCAGCCCTGGCCTCAGTAACGCCCCATCCGCCTCGGCCCGCGGGCGGCTTCCTGCTCCGACTCCCCTCCTCCCGGGCCCTCCCGCTGGCCTTCACCCAGGAAGGGGCGCAGGCACCGCCCACCCCCGGGGCCAGGACCCAGCCCCCGCCCACCCCGCCCGGAGCCGCGCCCGGAGGCCCCGCTGTCCTGCTCCCAGCGACCTGCTCCCCACCCCGCCCCCACGAGGCCTGCCCAGCGTCCACCCAGGGCCCCGGCAGCCGGGAGCAGACAGAAGCCGCGCCCACTGCCCGCCCGCTGCCCCCACCCGGGGACTGGGTTTTGTGTGACACACAGAGGGGGCTCCTGAGGGGCACCCCACATGCCCCCGGCACCCGCTCCCCAGCGCGCACACGGCCGTCCCAAAGCTGTCGCAATAACAGGGCTCGGCCGCTCCTGGGGGCCGGTTTCATGAGCTTCCGGTGGCGAAGGTTTCAACACTCAGTCTGCCCTGATTTTGCCGCCTCTGACCCAGAGCGGGGCTGGGGGTGGAGGGGCCACATGGCGGCAGAAGGGAAAACAGGAAACGGAGTTCTCGGGAGGAAGAGCCGGAGACGAAGAGGCTCTCACCGGATTTGGGTGCAAGTGTCCAGGCCGGCTCTGCCTCCGCTCCCTCCGCTCCGGGCCGCCCACGGGCTCCATCCGAGGCCCGGGCTGTCCTGCTCCACCACCCACGCCCGCCGCTGCCAGGCCTCGCCCCTCCGGCTCGGGCTCCGGCTCCCGGGCCTAACGGGCCCTGGGCCTGGCACGCTCCGTCTCCTGCCACCTGCCCCGCCCAGGGCCCCCGCCCACCCGCCTCCGTGGGGAGGCCCGGACCCCACGCCGACTGGGGAGCCTCCCGGCCCAGCCCCGGCGCTCCCTGGTGACCTGGGCACGACGGCCCACATCCGCCCGCACTTCTCTGCCCGTCGAGGACCGTCTCCCCGTCTCCTTCCCTCTCCCGGACCTCCCTCCCTCGGAGGAAGGCTGGTTTCCTGGGGGACTCAAGGTTACTGGGTTCCCGGGGCGTCGGGGAGCGGGAGTGGTTGCCGCCCACAGTGGGGACTGGAGCCCCGAGTTCAGGGGACCCCAGCCGCCACGGGCCCTGGGCCCTGAGTCTGCTCCAGGCCGGCTCCCCTCAACCCCCGGTGAGGGCACAGCCGGGGGAGGGGGACTCTGAACAGAATTGGCCGAGTTTCTCCAAGTCACTGACCCAGGAAGGGGCCAAGCCTACATGTGGTCCCTGCGTGGATTCCCGTGTGAATAACCCGCTGTCAAAAGCCTCTGGGAGCCCGGCCGGCGTGGCTCCGTGGTTGAGCGTCGCCCTAGGAACCAGGAGGTCACGGTTCGATTCCCAGTCAGGGCACAGGCCCGGGTTGTGGGCTCCATCCCCAGTGCAGGGTGTGCAGGAGGCAGCCCATCCGTGATTCCCTCTCATCACTGATGCTCCTCTCTCTCTCCCTCTCCCTTCCTCTCTGAAAGCAATAAAACTGTATTTTTTAAGACGTCTCTGGGAGCAATGTGATATGGGGATGGTTGTTTACTTCATTAGGGTTATGATAATATGTGTGGCGTGTGGTGTGTGGTATGTGGTATGTGGCGTGTGATGTGTGGTATGTGATGTGTGGTGTGTGGCGTGTGGTGTGTGGTGTTAGGGTTCCGGCAGAAAATGCCCTTATCAGAGATGCGTACGTGAGCACGTGGGCGGCATGGCCACCTGGCGAGACGGGAAGGAGGTGGTGAGCGTGGCAGGTGCGGGCGATGGGCCTATCTGGGGCACCTGGTGGGGTGCGCGTCCCGGCGGCTCCGCCTCCTGTTTGCGGGCAGCATCACCCTGTTGGCCTCCCCGAGACGGTGCCTCGCGGGGTCATTCCTGGGTGCACCCCTGAAGGCCAGACCCCGGCTGCCCCGTGCCGCGCTTCCCCGAGACCCTCGGCCCTCCGTGTGGGACGGCCGGGCCCCGCCCGCCGTGTCTCCGAGGTTTGCCTGGACACGAAAGGTCTGACTTTCAAAGTTTAAAAGCGTGAGCCGCCCCAGGTGGGAAGAGGAAGCTCCCCTCAGTCAGTCACCCCAAGGAACCCCCCTGCCCGGTGGGGGCGGCCGGGGAGGAGTGCGGCCCGGGAGGGGGGGCTGTGTCGGGAGTTGGGGTGGTGCTTCCCGGAGGAAAGGACCCCTGGGGCTGTCTCCACAAATGGGGGGCTTATCGGGCAGAGGAATCGCCCTGTCCTCCGGGCGGGGCACCCTGATGGGGGGGCAGAGGACATGGCTTTGAAACCACCGCGCCCCCCTCCCCCCCAGGCGCCTGCTGGCTCAGCCTGGGACCGCGTTCTGGCTTTTCTGAGGAGGGGCGAGCTGGCCGGTGACCCCGCCCCGGACACCCCAGGGAAATGCCCTCCCCCCTCAGGGCACAGTCACCAGGTCTCTGCCTCCTGGGCCCCGCTTCCCGCCTGCAGCCGGGCTGACCCCAGGACACACAGGGCGGGGAAGCTGTTGTTGCTGCTACGGGGTCGTGACCTTCTCGGGGGAGGGGCCACCGCTGCCCCCCGCAGCAGGAAGTTCCCGATCATTTCAGGAATCTGTCAGAATCTGTCGAAGGACATCCTGAAAAGCAAGGCTTGTGGGATGAGTGCCAACCCCCTCTTCTCCGTTAGATAGGACGAGGCCGATTAGATGGTCCCCTCGGGCATTTCTCCTCGCGGCTTCCTTCCTGCTGATAAGGGCTTCAGTGTTTACAGGTCACTGCGCAGCTGCCCTCTCCCACGCCACTCCGGGCGCTGAGCCTGCGCGTTCCCCTTCGGAGCCTGGCGGGCGTCCTGGGTCACGTTGGACCTGAACTTCCATTTGCTCCATTTGCTCCCTTTGCTCCGTGCTCCCTCTGCATCCTGTCCGGCTCCTTCGTACGAAACACGAAACACGTCGGTGAGTCAGCTGCGTTCCCTGGCGGCTCTCCGGCCTCCTGAGCGGCGCTGTCGATGCTAAAAGGCGTCGGCCTCTCCAGAGGCCCCGGGGCCAGGAGGCCCTGAGGACCCCGGGCTGTGCTTTCTCGTCTGGGCTCAGGGCCCAGGGCCCCCCGGGCACCCCACTCGCCTGGCCTCCATCACACCCGCCTTCTGGGCGCTCGGCCCCCGGAGGCACCAGGGCGCGTGGGGAGACCTGCCTGCGTGGGACCAGCCGCCGGCGTTTAGAAACCTGCCCCCTCCCATGGTGTACTCATCAGGAGCGCGCCTGCCTTCAGATAACGGCGACCTCTGACCTCCCTGTGGCGGCAGGAAATCCATTGTGCGGCAGAGCCGCTCGCGGGAAGCCAGGCCTGAGGGAGCCAGGAGACGCTCAGCAGGACGCGGCGTCCTGTGCTGACTGGCCAGGCGCTGAGTCACAGCCACGCCCTCCCCTCCCGAATGCTCGGTCGCCTTTCAGATCGGAGGCTGATCCATCTGCTCTCCGCTCCCCGAGCGTCCGCTACCACGGGCAGGGCAGATCCTCGCCGCCCACAGGGCCCCTCGGTCACGGCTCTTCATCGGAGAAGGACGAGTGAGGCTGACGGGGCCTCGGCCGGGCGCTCGGTGGTCGGCGCCGGGTCCTGGGCACCGAAAGGCTGCGGGTTCAACTCCCCGTCGGGCGCCTGCCCAGGTTGTGGGTTTGATCCCAGGTTGGGGCACAAGCGGAGGCAACCCATCGATGTCCCTCTCTCTCCCCCTCTCTCTCCCCCTCTCTCCTCCCCCTCTTCCTCTGTCTAAAACCAATAGAAGTCATGTCCTTGGGTGGGGACTTAAAAACAAACAGCTGCGTTGAGTGGAGCCAGAATGTCCAGCCAACACGGCAGAGCTGCCCAGCCCCCGCTTCCCGGCGTTGGCCTCCCGGGTCTCGTCCCTCCTCTCTGACCCCAGACGCTTCCCTGGAAACGGTCTTGCGTGGCAGCCAAGGACATCAGATTCAGAGCCAACACACTCACGAGGGCAAATCATCTTTAAAAGGAACAGCACTGGGAGCCCTGGCCGGTGTGGCTCAGTGGATAGAGCGTCGGCCTGTGGACTGAAGGGTCCCGGGTTCGATTCCAGACAGGGCACAGGCCCGGGTTGCAGGCCTGATCCCCAGTGGGGTGTGCAGGAGGCAGCAGATCCATGATTCTCTCATCATTAATGTTTCTCTCTCTCTCTCCCTTCTTCTCTGAAATCAGTAAAAATATATTTAAAAAAGAACAATACCGGGAGCTATAATTTCTTCTGTTTTTCAAAGAAACAAAGGCATTGATTTCTCTGTGGTCTTGTCCGTAACAGCTCAAGGTCGGCAATTTGAGCAACAGAGGCCTCATCTCCTAGGGAGAGATGCTGGGGGCTGCGGGGGGGAGGGCAGGTGGGAGGGAGGGCAGGTGAGGGGGAGGGCAGGTGGGGGGAGGGCAGGTGGGGGGGAGGGCAGGTGGGGGAGAGGGCAGGTCGGGGGGCAGGTGGGGGAGAGGGCAGGTCGGGGGGCAGGTGGGGGGAGGACGGGCCGTAACCAGGAAGTGTTGTCGGGTGAGCATGTCTGGTAACTGCCCGATCTCGGAGGGAAAGGCTTGCGCCTCTGGGCTCTATTTTCTCTTCCCGTTTGTGGATTTCCTTCCATACGGCTTTGATATTCATACTGTTGTGTCATTTTCCCTAAAGAGAGATGAGGAAGGAAGAAAAACAGCCCCCTTCTGAGCTGGGGCTCCCGAGGGAGGGCTCCCAGGAGACGGGTGGACAGACGGGGAGGAGATGCTGACGAGTGACAGGCCTCGTGGACCCTCCGGCACGGTCCCTGCAGAGACCGGCGTACGCCCCCGTCCTGCAGGCAGGCATTTTCTGGGCCCGGGCCGGCGGCCTCACTCAGGGCCGGCTCTTCCTCCTGCGGCTGGTCCGTCAGGGCCCGGAGGAGAGGACCTCCCTGCAGAGAGAGCTCCTCAGCACGGCTCCACGTCTGTCCGTGCCCCCCCCCCCCCCCCCCGCCCTGCACTTGGCCCTGCTCACCTCTGCCGGTGCCGGGTTGTAACGGCACAGGCTGCCGTGGGGCGCGAGGCTGCGCCAAGGCGTGGCTGATGGGCTCTGACCCCTCGGGGCCGCGGTCTGAGTCGGCTCCCCCCTCGGCCTCGCAGTGTGGCCTCCAGGACGCACGGCGGGGTTAACGTGCCCAACCACAGACGCTGCTTGGACAGAACTCATCAAAGGCCCGGCTTCGAAGCCTCACCTGGCGCCACTGTCAGCTCAGACTCACGGCGCCCCTGTCGGAACCACGGGGGGGTGAGGGGTGGACGGGAAGGTCAGGGTGGAAATGTCACCTCGCAGTCTCGGGTGCGGAGACTTCGGGACGGGAACACTGTGGAGGCGTGAACACATTTCCACGATTCGCAGTGGATTCTTTTCAGCCCCCCTCCCCCTCCTCATCACACTCTGCCCGCTGGCGAGCTGGGCACACACGCACCTCTGACGTCGGCGTGTGCAGTGCGGAGGGTGCGTGTGCTGCGCGTCACGCGTGAAAGGAGTGTCTCGCGGACAGTTAGCCCTTCACATGGTCACGACCGTCCCGTGGGCGCGCGGTGACTGGAGGAGACAGGAGCCCGGGGGCTGCCTGCCGAGGGATCGAGCTGGCAGTGATGGGGGTGAGGCTTTGAGTGAGTCCTCGGGAGCCTGAACGGGACCCGGCGGCCTCTGTCCCTGATCCCGGCCCTTCCCCCCGAGAGCACTGTCCCCCGAGAGCGACAGGGCAGGGCTGCTGGCCCATTACAACGGGCTGCGGGCGGGGCAGCCACAGCCCCGGGAAGTGCCTGAGGGGCGCCTCCCCGAGACGGCACTGCCTGCTCTCCTGGCCCCCCTCATGCCTGGGCGGCCGGGACACTTTTCCTGGGGCTCATCCTTGTGGTGCCGGCCAGGACCCCCACCATTGCTCGCAGATGATAAACCCGACAACGAGGCCCTCCCCTCTCTCTGCCTCTCTCCCTCTCCTTCTCAGCGTGTCAGCTGGCCAGAAGCATGTACACAGAGGGGCTCCACAGTTAGTTAGTGGGGCAGGCGGGTGGGTGGATAAATGGATGGGTAGGTGGGTGGGTAGATAGGTGAATGAGTGGGTGGATGGATGGATGGGTGGGTAGGTGGATGGATGGGTAGGGGGGCGGATGGATGGGTGGATAGATGGGTGGGTGGGTAGATGGGTGAATGGGTGGGTGGATGTGTGGGGGGATGGATGGATGGATGGATGGATGGATGGATGGATGGATGGGTGGATGGATGGGTGGGTAAATGGGTGAATGGGTGGGTGGATGGGTGGGTAGGTGGATGGGTGGGGGGGTGGATGGGTAAATGGGTGAATGGGTGGGTGGATGGGTGGGGGGGTGGGTGGATGGATGGGTGGGTGATGGGTGGGTAGATGGGTGAATGGATGGGTGGATAGGTGGATAGGTGAATGGGTGGATGGGTGGGCATGTGAAATCTATGCGTCCATATAATACTCTGGAACTTTGACCTTTTATATATGAAAGTTGATACATTCAAGACAATCTCCTATGTAATATGCATACAAATGCCTGCCCCCCACACACACACACACGTGTTTCCCCAGCAGCCCGCACATGTGCCCTCACTGGCCTGACCCTGTCCTCAGGGGTCAGTGAGGAGGGAGCAGACTGTCACCTGAGCAGAGGGTGAGCATGTGAGGACCCTGCCCTTTCCTGCGACTCACCCCTTTCACACCTGGCACCTCCCTGAGCCCGGCTCCCTGCCTGAGCCCGGCTTCCTGCCTGAGCCCGGGTCCCTGCCTGAGCCCGGCTCCCTGCCTGCGCCCGGCTCCCACTCTGAGCCCGGCTCCCTGCCTGAGCCCGGCTCCCTGCCTGCGCCCGGCTCCCACTCTGAGCCCGGCTCCCTGCCTGAGCCCGGCTCCCTGCCTGAGCCCGGCTCCCTGCCTGCGCCCGGCTCCCACTCTGAGCCCGGCTCCCTCCCTGAGCCCGGCTCCCTGCCTGCGCCCGGCTCCCACTCTGAGCCCGGCTCCCTCCCTGAGCCCGGCTTCCTGCCTGAGTCCGGCTCCCACTCTGAGCCCGGCTCCCTCCCTGAGCCCGGCTCCCTGCCTGCGCCCGGCTCCCACTCTGAGCCCGGCTCCCTCCCTGAGCCCAGCTCCCGCTCCCTCCGGCCTTTGCCCTTCACCCAAAGGGGAAGTTGTATTCACGTAGGAGGGTCCTCGGGTTTAAAAGTGGCTGAAAGGTCAAATGACACAGAGACACAAACAGGAAGCTGAGGGTCAGGGCGTCCAGGAGCGCGTGTGGAGGAGGTTCGAGGAGGGACGGGGTGGCCAGACCCAGGGCCGCCCCCGCCTCTCGCCCCCTCCCTGTGCCCCCACTTCGTCTGAAAGCCTGGCCGGAGCTTCGGCCTCACACACGTCCTCCTCACACACGTCCTCCTCACACGTCCTCCTCACACACGTCCTCCTCACACGTCCTCCTCACGCACGTCCTCCTCACACGTCCTCCTCACACACGTCCTCCTCACACGTCCTCCTCACACGTCCTCCTCACACACGTCCTCCTCACACACGTCCTCCTCACACACGTCCTCCTCACACGTCCTCCTCACACGTCCTCCTCACACACGTCCTGCGCCCCCCGCCCCCCTGTCTGTCTCGGGCCTGCAGGCCGGGCCACTCTGGCCGCGTCAGCGTGTGGGGTGCGGGTCTCCGTGGCGTGTGCCCCGCCGTGTCTGCCGCTGGACAGTAAGAACGCCCGAGGGCGGGAAGGCATGGCCAGCGGTCCGAGCCTCCGGAATGGTCCTGCAGACCGAGCTCGCGGCTCCCCGCGGCCGCCTGACATGGGTGCTGCACCGGGCAGGGAGCCAGGGCTCGGGGTGGAGAGGAACAGACTCCGACACAGAACCACGGGATCTCGGGGATCACAGCGGGGGGACCCCCTCCACCTGTGTTCGCTCACATGACGTGCTGGGCGCCGGGAGCGACAGAGCACGGCCACGGCTTCGGCGGTGAGCGAGGGGCAGCCTGTGGCGCAGCCGCCGCGGGGCGTGTCCGGGGCCACACGTGGGTTCTGGGTGGCTGTGGTGGGGAAGGCGGGCATTTGTCAACTCACAGCACCGGACGCTTCCGTGTTTAAGGTGTTACTGTGTTTAGAAAGAAACGGGGGACACTAAACTGGGGAGCCAGCCTGGTCGGGGCCAGGGCGGGGGTAAGCGGACGCCCGCTTTTCGAGGACCCGGGAGAGTCGCCCTTCAGACACCAGGCCCTGCCGGTGGCCGCCCCATTTCTCACTGTCCTCACGGCGTTCGGGGTTCCTGACCTGCAGAGCGGGGGCATCCCCGGGCGTTTCCCCGGACAGAGCACCCGGAGCTGCGGGCCCTGGAGCAGGTGGGCCCCCGCGTGAGTGACGGGTCACAGGACGTGGGCGGGGCCACGGCTGTCCCCGTGTGCGTCACACCCAGATCACTGCCCCGAAGGTGGAGACTTCAGAACCTTCTTCTTCTTTTTTTAAACATGTTTTTATTCAGAGAGGAAGGGGCGGGGGGGGGAGAGAAGCATTAATGATGGGAGAGAACCATGGATCGCTGCCCCTGCACGCCCCCCACGGGGATCGAGCCCGCAACCCGGGCCTGTGCCCTGACTGGGAATTGAACTGTGACCTCCTGGTTTGTAGGGCGATGCTCAACCCCTGAGCCACACCGGCCGGGCCAGAACCTCCTTTCAGAATATGCCCTAACCTGTGTGGCTCAGTGGATAGAGCGTCGGCCTGCGGACTCAAGGGTCCCAGGTTCGATTCCGGTCCAGGGCATGTACCTTGGTTGCGGGCACATCCCCAGTGGGGGGTGTGCAGGAGGCAGCTGATCGATGTTTCTCTCTCATCCATGTTTCTAACTCTTTATCCCTCTGCCTTCCAATCTGTAAAAAATCAATAAAACATATATTTTTTTAAAAAAATAATGTGAGTTATACTCTATCCCTTAATCAGGCGAATTCAAACCTGATAACATGTATTAACATTAAAAAAAACATTGAAACCTGTAAAGAACTTTTGTGAGTGTATTTGAGCCAAACTGGACATCTGCTGATAGATTAGGGAGGCGGGAGAAAGCACACGAGGAATCCCCTGGGATTGGGTAAAAAGTGAAATGATGGACAGGTGCTTCTTTTACAGAGATGGCTGTAGGATCGTTAACATAATTAACAGTTGACGATTAACTTGATAACAATAACAATGAGGGAGCGTCCAGGTGCCACGTGTTGTGCCCTGAGGGGTCCGGGAAAAGGGGAAGTTACAAGTTACCCAGACATCTCACCGATATGTTATCTTAGAGGCAAACAGGCAAATGGGCTCAGGAAAGATCTACGTGATCTTTGTCCGGGAAAATACCGGCCTAGGACTGACCCCACCATAACCTGTGTGTAGGTAAGTATTTAATTTCCAGACCATCCTTGGTGGTTATTTTAGGCCTTTGAGTTTGCACAACCGCCATGCAGGCCTCCCCGGAGCGTGTCAGGTCGGCGTGTGGCTCCTTTCGTCCGCACGTGGAAACCATTGCTGTTGACGGCGATTAGAACGGAACCTATGAACTCACCACACAACGTCCTGTGTGGCAGCTGAAACTTGGAGTTTACCGATTTCTTTTAAATCAGCCCCGAGGCAGAAACCCCGAGTCGGCAGTTTCGTGTGATCGATCCAAGGATCACAGCCCGCCCACGGAAGCCACCTGGGTCCCTCATCGGCCGCCGCACCTGCCCCGGCGAGCGGATGGCACGTGTGACAACGGACGCCTCGGAGCCCGGCGGCCGTTTCCTGCGGAAATGTGCAGCGTGGGAAACGCGTGGCGCGGGAGGGTTTCCGTGAGGAACCGGCCCCCCTGGCCGTGGGCTCATTTAGAAAAAGGAAAGCAGCCACATCCGGCTGCGGCCCACCGTCTTCCAGACGCGGCTGCCAGTCAAAGAGAAACCCGGGCGCACAGGAGGAGTAGGCGGTCAGAAGGGCGGCGGCACCCCGTTCACCGGGGCCAGCACAGCCCTCGCCGCCGCCGCGGACAGGTCCTCTCCGCCGGCCCCTCGGGCTCACGGCCGCCTCTGCTCGCTGGTCCCGCTCAGTCTGGGAACCCGCCTGCTTCCTCCTGCTGCTCACGCTCAGGGCCTCAGGGCGGCTGTTCTAGAGCTGCTGGTGCCGAGGGGAAACGGAGCCACAGCGCTTCCTTTCCATCTGAAAGGGGCCCTTCACTGCCCCGGGGGGGTGGGGGGTGGGGGGAGGAGGGGGGCCCTTCACTGCCGGGGGTGGGGTAAGGAGGGGGGAGGGGGAGGGGGATGGGGATTCTTCACTGCCTGGGTGGGGGGAAAGAGGGGGATGGGGGTTCTTCACTGCCCCGGGGGGTGGGGGGGTGGGGGGATGGGGGCCCTTCACTGCCTGGGGGGGCGGGGGGGGGAAAGGGGGGACAGGCTGAGGCCTAGGCCTGCTCCTAGCAGCTGCGCAGCCAGCTTTCCTCGGAGCCTGAGCCCTGGAGCTCCGTGTCCTTTAGCACGAATCTGTCACAACCCGGCAAGCAGGCGGCCACCCCTCCTGGTGCAGAGGCTCAGCGGCGTCAAAGGTGTCGCGCCCGTGGCACATCCCGGCATCAGCACCCCCACCCCACAACACACCCCCTGAAACGTGCATGTAAAAGGCACAGAAGCCGATGCTCTCAGGCCCCAGGCTTGCCCTGCCTCTTGCAGGGAAAGCAAGGCTTCCTCCACGTCCCCCTGAGCGGGAGGAGCAGGCCCTGGGCTGGGCGGGCACAGCGAGCACCCAGCGAGGTCCTGAGAAACGTCCAGATCTGAAGGGAAGGACATGTGAACCGCGTCGTTACTTTGTGTGGCTCAGGGTGGAGCGACTGGAAAACATTCAGGTTACACGTCAGAGATGGAGAGCTGATCACGTTTACGACCAAAACATTCAAAACTACTGTAACCTCGGTCTCTGGGGTGCTCCCAGAATTCTTTACGCGGAGAAACCCCGGAGGACAGCTCGGCGGGGGTGTTCACCCGGCAGTGGGAGGAGCCGGGGCTGCACTCCCCTGGCTGCCCAGCCCCCGCAGACGCTCCCTTCAGCTCCTCCTGCTGGCCTTTGCCTTCAGGGCAGGAGAGGCCTTGGGTGGCTGTAGGCTTGGGGTGTGTTCTCCCCACTAGCCGGTCAGCTCCGGGAGGACGGGGCGGAGTCTGCTCGTCTCCCACAGGCCCTGGCACCCAGCACAGCGCCTGGCAGGCGCCTCAGGAATATTGGAATGAAATGAAATCGGTGGGTGTGGGGGTTGACACAGTCACCCATCGGCCTCAAGAATTCACCTCCTGCTTTGTTTGGACAAGTCCAACATGTGTTCCTCTCTGGTCGTGGGAGAACGCAGCAGGCCGTCTTTAAGGAAAGAGCACCTGGCCTTGTCACCTAGGGACGTGACTGACTCCACACAGGGTTTCACAGCAGCAGGGGCTCTGCGGGCCCAGGAGGAGGAGGAGGAGGAGGAGAGGAGGTGGAGGAGGAGGAGGGGGAGGGGGAGGGGGGAGGGGGAGGACTGATAACATCGGCTCTTCCTAGAAAACACACATCCGTCCCATGAGCCCTCACTCCACGCGGAGACTAAGTCAATAGCCTCCCTGGCTGGCCCCGCTGACCTGCCTCCTGACGCTGCTTATCGAGTTCCAGGAACGGTGTCTCCTGCGTTTCTGGAACAAGGTCTGGGGGCCGAGTCCTCTCGCTCTGCGGGCGTCCGGCGGAGCTTCCTCAGACGCTGCGGCTCACAGTCACCGTCACCGTCACCGTCACCATGCTTTCCCGAGCCCTCCCCGCCCGCCGGCCCGGGCCCCACGCTTTCCCGTGTCCTCCCCGCCCGCCGGCCCAGACACCACGCTTTCCCATGCCCTCCCCGCCTGCCAGCCCGGACCCCACGCTTTCCCGTGCCCTCCCTGCCTGCCAGCCCGGACCCCATGCTTTCCCGTGTCCTCCCCTCCCCGCCGGCCCGGGCCCCACGCTTTCCCGTGCCCTCCCTGCCTGCCAGCCCGGACCCCATGCTTTCCCGTGCCCTCCCCTCCCCGCCGGCCCGGGCCCCACGCTTTCCCATGCCCTCCCCGCCTGCCAGCCCGGGCCCCACGCGGCCGCCTGCGTCCCGGCGGGTTTTCCTGGTCGATGCTGAGCCTGTGCTTACCCCCTCCCTTGTTTGCCGGAGCCTCCTCTCCGCCTCCTTCTGAGAACCAGTTCTGGGGTCACGGATGTTCTGGGGTCACGGTTGTTCTGGGGTCATTGTTGTTCTGGGGTCACGGTTGTTCTGGGGTCATGGTTGTTCTGGGGTCACGGTTGTTCTGGGGTCACGGTTGTTCTGGGGTCATGGTTGTTCTGGGGTCACGGTTGTTCTGGGGTCATGGTTGTTCTGGGGTCACGGTTGTTCTGGGGTCATTGTTGTTCTGGGGTCATGGTTGTTCTGGGGTCACGGTTGTTCTGGGGTCATGGTTGTTCTGGGGTCACGGTTCTGGGGTCATGGTTGTTCTGGGGTCACGGTTGTTCTGGGGTCATGGTTGTTCTGGGGTCACGGTTGTTCTGGGGTCATGGTTGTTCTGGGGTCACGGTTGTTCTGGGGTCATGGTTGTTCTGGGGTCACGGTTGTTCTGGGGTCACGGTTGTTCTGGGGTCACGGTTGTTCTGGGGTCACGGTTGTTCTGGGGTCATTGTTGTTCTGGGGTCATTGTTGTTCTGGGGTCATGGTTGTTTTGGGGTCATTGTTGTTCTGGGTTCATTGTTGTTCTGGGGTCATTGTTGTTCTGGGGTCATTGTTGTTCTGGGGTCATGGTTGTTCTGGGGTCATTGTTGTTCTGGGGTCATGGTTGTTCTGGGGTCATTGTTGTTCTGGGGTCATGGTTGTTCTGGGGTCATTGTTGTTCTGGGGTCACGGTTGTTCTGGGGTCATTGTTGTTCTGGGGTCATTGTTGTTCTGGGGTCATGGTTGTTCTGGGGTCACGGTTGTTCTGGGAGCAGCAGGAGAACTAACGCGCCATTCTCACCCCCCCCCCCCCACGCCCAGCCTCCCGTGGACGCAGGGATGGTGGGGATGAAGACGGAAGATCAGTCTGTGAGGCGGGAAAGAGCCCTTTGTCCTGGGAGCGGGGTGGGCGGCCGGGTGCTGAGCAGGCTGGGCCCGTCGGCGGGAGACGCGGGAAGGGCGCGCAGCCCTGTGGCTGGAATGGCTGGGGTTCGCCCTGGGTGACCCCTAGTCCTCAGTCGGCATGGCTCACTGTCACCTCCTCTTGGCGGGCGGCTCCCAAGCCTCTCTGTGGGGAGAGGGGAGAGCTCTCTCAGCTCGGGGAGTGGGGGGAGGGGGGAAGATGGCCCCATCGCCAGCCGGGCCACCTGGGGCAGGCGGCTGGGCCTGCGTGTCCCAGGGTCACTATTGTGAGGGGCGCAGAAGGCCCCGGGCCAGCGAGCTCCAGGCGCCCGGGAGGGGCTCGACGTGGGTGGAGTGTCGGGTGCGTTTCTCACGGCAGCTCAGGTGCAGGGTGGGCACCGTCCCAGGGCGGCTTTAATTAAGTTAATTAAAATTAAATGAGGTGGAAAACGCAGTTCCTCTCACAGCGAGTGCTCCGTGGCCACAGTGTGCCATGGCTTCCGGCTGGGCCAGGCCTGGGCTGTCCCCATCATCCGGAAGGTTCCATGGCCCGGCGCTCGGGGAGGCCCGGGCAGCGCTTCCGGGACCTGCACGCCCGGGCCGCCCCCGTGCACATCCGGGCGGGTTGGCGCCCACTGTCCGCCCGGAGCGCAGCGTGGAGGTGTGCACAGGCCGCGGTGGTCAGGGCTCGGCGGTCGGCACCGGGCTGTTTCGCTTCCTGGGGGGCAGCACGCGGGTGGAATGGAAAGAGAAGTCTCTTCCCCCCTCGCAGGTGAGCAGAGGCCTCCCTTTCGTTCTGGTGTCGGAGGTTTGAGGGCTGGTCCTGGGCCCGGCCGCACGGCCAGGGACGTCACGCCACTTTCAATGCGTCCCCGAGCCCTTCCCACCCGACAGCCGCCCTGGGCAGGCGTTTCCAAAGACGGAGCTGCACACCACCCCCCCCCCCCCCTTCCCTCCGAGTGAAATGCCGGGGCCCCTGCCCCGCCTCAGTGTGATGTGCGTGTGCACAGACGGGCTGGAGCGAGTATGAGCTCTTCCTAGGCCGCGTCGCTGTGTGAAAACACTAAAAATTACAAATAAACAGGCTGCAGCCGTACGTCTGACGTGAGCAGACATTCAGAGTCCACGAGGCTCACAGGAGAGGCTGCTGAGTGGTCGGCGCAGGGACCTGAGAGCAGACGTCGGTGCTGCCCCCTCCCTCCTGGTTCCCTCCCAGCCCCTCCTCCCGGGTCACCTCCCCAGATGTGCACAGGCCCTGGTGCAGGCCCCGGTGCATGGCACAGGCCCCGGTGCAGGCCCTGGTGCAGGCCATGGTGCAGGCTGTGGCACAGGTCGTGGCACAGGCCGTGGTACAGGCCGTGGCTCAGGCCCCGGTGCAGGCCCCAGTGCAGGCCGTGTTGCAGGCTGTGGCACAGGCCGTGGCTCAGGCCCCGGTGCAGGCTGTGGTACAGGCCGTGGCTCAGGCCCCGGTGCAGGCTGTGGTACAGGCCATGGTGCAGGCCGTGGTACAGGCCGTGGTGCAGGCCGTGGCTCAGGCCCCGGTGCAGGCTGTGGTACAGGCCGTGGTGCAGGCCGTGGTGCAGGCTGTGGCTCAGGCCCCGGTGCAGACGGTGTGGCCGACCCAGGTCTGAGCAGTTCCCCAGACGCTCGGGGCAGGGTCCTAGGCTCCAGGGAGTCAGACGTAGACACAGCAGCACATCCTGCTGTCCCAGCTCGCGCTGCAGGGCAACCGCAGAGACAGTGACAGTGAACTAGCTAACCGGCGGTGCAGGCGCGGCCGCGGGGAGGAGCCAGCGGGGCTCCAGGACGGGCAGGGCGGGCTGTGCAGGCGGTTCTCGGGGCCTGAGGCCAGAGCACTGAACCGGTGCGTCGTCTACAGAGGCGAGCCCGTGGCAGCCGTTCCTTCGTCTCGAGTCTCAGCAGCATCCCCGCTCCCACGGGAGCAATACACGTGCACGCCCAGCGGCCCAGCGCCCAAAAGTGTGCAGACACATAGGCGTTTGGAACTGAAGACCCCAGATGAGTGCAAATCGTTATATAATTAGAGCTTCCTCCGTGCCTGGAGGGACTCACTGCCATGGTCTGAGGCCTGACTGTCCCCGCCCCCCTCGGGGCCCCAGGAGCGTGAGGAGTGGGCTCCATGGCTGTGCACAGCCTGCCGCCTCGGCCCAGGGCCCAGCGCTGCCTCAGCGACCTGAGCGGCGGTACCGGTACCGTCGCAGACTCTGCGTCTGGACCTCGGGGACCGACCCGCTGGGGGTCCTGTGTGTGTCCTTGTGGTGAAAGCGTGTGGATCCCCCACGCCGCTCACGGCGCCTCTCCTCCAGCGAACAGGCCCCGAGAGAAACACAGGTCGTTACGCGTTGGCCGCGTGTGTTTTGACCCAACGCCGTCATCTCACGAGCCCGAGGTGGAGCCAGCGCGAGCAGCCCTGGCCTGCAGTGAGTAACAAGACATAGAGCCTTCCCCAAAGTTCTTCTGGCAAATTCCGCAGACGTCCGGAAGGCAGCCCCCACCTGGGAAACGCCACCTCCCCAGGGAGAGGGTGCGTGCCCCGATCCCGGACCCAGGGAGAGGGTGCGTGCCCCGATCCCGGACCCAGGGAGAGGGTGCGTGCCCCGATCCCGGACCCAGGGAGAGGGTGCGTGCCCCGATCCCGGACCCAGGGAGAGGGTGCGTGCCCCGATCCCGGACCCAGGGAGAGGGTGCGTGCCCCGATCCCGGACCCAGGGAGAGGGTGTGTGCCCCGATCCCGGACCCAGGCCCGCGGGCGACCGGCTGCGTGGGTGGCGGGGCGGTTTGAGGAAGTTGAAGGCTGAGGGCACCGGCCGGTTTCGCGTTGAGTCCCTGTGGCCGGTGTGAAATCTCAGACTGAATCACTCCCCTCCACTCAGCCGGCGCGGCCCCCGTGCGCCTGGGGTGCTGAGCCCAGGGAGCAGGCGGGCTCGGCGCGGAGGCTGCACCAGGGGCTCCCCGGCGACGCCGCGGCTCTGCGTCCCCGTGGCTCAAATCCTCAAGGAGTGAGTGGAAGCTGGAGATAGGATGACGAGCCCTGGCCGGGGCGGCTCAGTGGATAGAGCGCCAGCCGAGCACCAAAGGGTCCAGGGTTCAAGCCCAGATCAAGGGCACGTAGCTGGGCTGCAGGTGCATTCCCAGCCGCGTCGGGTCTCCTGGGGGAGGCAACCAATTAATGTGTCTCTCTTGAATCGATGCTTCTCTGTCTGTCTGTCTGTCTCTCTCCCCCACTCCCTCCCTTCCCTTCTCCCTCTACAAAATACCAGTGGGAAAATTATCCTCTCATAAAATTATCAATGGAAAAGGCCCCCTCAGAGCCACAGGCCGGTGAGGGACAAGGTGTCAGAGCACGTCCCTCCTCCGCCCGACTCCGTGGCCAGGGGGCGGCGTGACGTCATCGGTGCTGCCCCGAGGGCTCGTGACTTCAGGCTCTTGGCTCCGCAGCCCCTCCGGCAGCGCCGGCTCTGTTTGCCCGCCTTCGCTGACCTTGAACGTCCGGCCTGAGGGAGAGCCTGCCCAGAGCGAGTTAAACTGTAACCTCAGAGTCAGTGGGCAGGAGCCTTCGCTCCGGGGAGCTGGCTGCCCAGGGGGTTCCCGGGAGGAGCCTGTCTCTCCAACCCCCTGCCCGACCCAGGTCCCCCTTTCATGTGGGACATTTTCTTTTTTTTAATATATTTTATTGATTTTTTATAGTGAGGAAGGGAGAGGGAGAGAGAGTTAGAAACATCGATGAGAGAAAAACATCGATCAGCTGCCTCCTGCACACCTCCTACTGAGGATGTGCCCGCAACCAAGGTACATGCCCTTGACCGGAATCAAACCTGGGACCCTTCAGTCCGCAGGCCGACGCTCCATCCACTGAGCCAAACCAGTTAGGGCTCATGTGGGACATTTCCGTCCTCACGTTACCTCCTCTGTCTGAACAAAGCCCTGTCTGAGCTGTGATGACAGGATGTTATCTTCATCGCAGGAGAGGTATCTAACTCAGCTGTAGCCAAAGCACAAATGCAGGGTACGACTGGTTAGGTTGGGACAGAGGATCTCAAATTTTATTATGTGTCAGAATCACCTAAAGGGCTTTTTAAAACTGCGATTCTGGCCCGGCTGGTGTGGCTCAGTGGTTGAGTGTTGGCCTAGGAACCAGGAGGTCACGGTTTGATTTGGGTCAAGGGCACACGCCCAGGTTGTGGGCTCGATCCCCAGTGGGGGGCGTGCAGGAGGCAGCCGATCAAGGATTCTGTCTCATCATGGATCTTTCTCCCCCTCCCCCTTCCTCTCTGAAATAACGGAAATATATTGAAGCCGCGGTTCCTGGAGTCTCTCGTTGAGCAGCTCTGGGGGGGCCTGGGGTCTGCATTGCTCACGTTTCAGGGGCGCTGAGGCTGCGGGCGCCCATCCTTCGAGCGTCCCTGGATGGACGGTTCTCCTGCTTTCCGGCACGCACCTGGGGGGACGCTGCGGGCGGGACGCTGCCTCCATCGGTGGGGTCACAGGACTCAGCAAAAGCACACGGGGCTTTGAAGGCGTCCCGCAGGACTGTGCCTCAGACCACTGGCTCGGCGCGCCTGGAGCTGGGCCCAGGCCGGGAGGGTTTGCCGTTTCCCAGGGCATGTGTGTGCCGCGCCAGCACAGCCAAGGGTTCGGCGAGCCTGAGGGAGGGCCGGCGAAGGATGAAGAAAAGACAGACAAGAGAATAAGCTGGGTCTAGGTGGATCTTCTGTGCCTGGCTGAGGCCACAGAACAGATCCGGACGGCAAGCTGAGCCTTTATTTTATAGCCAGAGGTAAACAAGGTCATGGTCACCATAGTTACAGTGTTCTTGTGAGTTTCACTGGTTTTGGCAGCACTTGCTGCCCCTCCCACAGCCCATTAGCTACCCAGGAAGGATCTAGGGGGGTCATAAGGTCAAGCTTAATTATGCTAAGAGGGCTGTGCCCTCCAAGCTGGGACTCATTTGCAGCTTTGCCAGCAGGTCAGTCCGAGGCTTAACCCTATAGCCGCTCCCTACAGATGTGTAGTCAGGTGAGGCCCAGGCCAGCACCGAGCCTCCTGGAGACGGGGCGGGAGGGGGCCGGAGGCAGAGATCCGTATCTGGACGCCCGCCCCTGGGAACCTGCACCCGCCTCCCTGGGGTGAGACTCCTGATTTCGTAACCAGGCTGCAAGTCGCCAGATAATTGCCCAAAGGAAGGCCCGCATGGCATTCCCGAAGCTCAGTGGTCAGGGCCACGTGCCCGGAATGCCTCTCCGGTCACCGTGTCCCTTTCCTGTGGGTAGGCAGGTGACCCAGGGTGGATGCACGGGGCCGGCGCCTCCGGAAGGCCTGTCTCCCGCCGCCTCACGGCCGCCCTCGGCTGCGTTTGCCGACGCTGCACAGAGGGGTGCTCAGCCTGAGCCCCTGGACGCCGAGATCTGCACCCCAGAAGCAGGAGGGGTCGGGGCGCACATGACAGGGACTGTCTCTGCTCCCGGAGAGGCCCGCGGCCGACACTGTGTGACCTCCGACACCAGCTGGCTCAAGGTCACTGCTGGACAATGACCCCGGAGCCCAAGGCTTCGTCCCGCGAGCGACTCTCCCCACGTGACGAAGGTGGTACCTCCTCCTGGACGGTCCCCCCTGTGCACAGCGAGGAGAAAGCCGTCACCTGACCCGGAGAGGCTGTGGGGCCGGAGAGCGTTTCCTTCCACAACCAGAGAGGGAGCAGGGAAGGGCCAGAAAGAATGCCACAGGCCAACGCTCTACCCACTGAGCCACACCGGCCGGGCAGTCACGGCCTCTTTCCAACCATCTCTGTGTGAGTCAGGGCGGGGAGTCCCCCACGAGTGGCAGCCGCGCACGGAGGTGGCCGGGAGCTCTCCGCCCCACAGCCCCCCGGAGTCAGACCTTCCACTGGGCCGTCCTACGGGATCCACCCGCTGTCCTCGCCGAGGAGGGAACCCACGCGGTTGTTCTGGCCGAAGAAGAAAAGCCTCATCAGAGGCTTCGAACAGCACGTTCACACAATTTGGATCACGTGACATTTCACGTTTCTGGCTTTTGCC
Organism: Cnephaeus nilssonii; assembly: GCF_951640355.1. Classification (NCBI taxonomy): domain Eukaryota; kingdom Metazoa; phylum Chordata; class Mammalia; order Chiroptera; family Vespertilionidae; genus Cnephaeus; species Cnephaeus nilssonii. Next base: position 114,558,868 of record NC_137073.1, on the reverse strand, counting down.
AAGAGCAGCGAGAAGTCTGAGCGTCCCGTGGCGATTCCGCTCCGGTGTGTGACTTCGTGTGGGGCCGGGAGGAAGTGGTTCATTCACCTCCGAACCGCGCCCCCAGAGCGGCTGGCTGTCCGTTCTGCAAGAAACTGAAGAGGTTCCACCTCCCCCGTGAGTCAGAACGAAGGTGCTCATGGGGAGACCCTGTCAAGCCGCACCGTCGGTAACCTTGGGAGGAAAAGCCACGAAAAAGAAACCAGAGTCAGAAAGGAAAACAGGAGTATTCTCTCGCCCCTCTCCGTCAGAAATTACATGGCCGCCTACGATGGCTGCCAGATGTAGTCAATTTTCAACGAAATCTTTTCGCTCTGGGTGAACCAGAAGTATTTGGCAGCCAACACTCTTTATTCATCCTGAACTCTGTTTTACTATGAGCTGCATCGTGGTCAAAGTTTTTTAAATAGGATAGTTTGGCTCAATACAATACGCACTTCCTGCTTTTATAAAAATTGTAAGTCAAAAAACATAAGATGAAATGAGACCGTTGCAACTGACACCCTACCTAGGATTTAGTAAAATGAATTATCCTAAGTCAGAATGTTCAGCGCAAACGATATCAAATACTATGTCTACGGTAAGTAGAGAAGAGTTTCCGTGTCACCCGGCCGGTGTGGCTCCGTGGTTGAGTGTCGACCTGTGAACCAGGAGGTCAGGGTTCAATTCCCGGTCAGGGCACAGGCCCGGGTTGCAGGCTCGATCCCCAGTGTGGGGCGTGCAGGAGGCAGCCAATCAATGATTCCCTCTCAGCAATGATGTTTCTCCCTCTCCCTCTCCCTTCCTCTCTGAAATCAATAAAAAGGTATTAAAATAAATAAATAAACGACGAGCAGCGCTCCTCACAGACAGGGGTCAGGGGTCAGCCGTGTACAGCGTGTCCGTGCTGATGCCTCTGCTCTCTGCCAGGTCCTCGGACACGGCCTGCGAGCAGCACACGTCTTGTTGGTGAAGCCATGCTCACTCCCTCGCAGAGGAGGGTCCTGGACTGGACTCCAAGCCCCTCCCAGTCAGATGTCTGTAATTCACACGGAAGTGACCAGGGCCCTCGAGAGGGAGGGGCAGAGCGGGGGCCGTGCCAGGACCCCTGGTGACCGGCCGCCTCCAGGGAAACGCGTGGCCACCTGCACAGACGGGCATCTGCCTGGGCCGTCCTCCAGCGGTCAGTGCTGCTCGCGTCCAGCCCCCGAGGGCCAGCCACCCTGGGTGCCTTCCCCCAGAAGGAATATTGTCCTCACCTGCCCGGCTTTATGGACCTACGGGCTCCAGGCACGGAGCCTGCTTGTCCCTGAATCGAGTTCTTTCAGATGAGAGTCAGCTCCTGCCCCTGCACTCGTGTCCGAGCTAACAGAGCAAGTGTCCGGGCTCCCGGGGGTGGGGTGGGGGGGGAGTTGGTGGTGTCCGGGCTCCCGGGGGAGGGTGTCCGGGCTCCTGGGGGGAGGGGGTCCAAATCCCGGGAGGGGGTTCTGGAGCCAGCCGGCCACTCCAGGCTGCAGCCGGGGCCAGCCCTCCTCGCCTCGGGGTTCCTGGGCACAGGGGTGCCTGGGCACGGGGCAGGCCTGACTGCGGCTCACACGTCTGCGCTGCCTGGCCTCTGCAAACCAGCTCCCTGTGGCCACGGCTCGGCAAGGTCACCAGGCCAGGCCCTTGACCGGGCTCCCAGAGGTCAGGGAATGAGGGGTGGGCTCCTCACCGGGTTTAACCTCTGCGCAGAGCGTGTCCCACTGTGAGCTCTGGTCTCCAACATCCCTCAGCGAAATGAAGCGCAGTGCGCGCCCACTGACACTCTGGGAAGCTTCTGCTAGCTGCTCGACTCTGAAAGGATGGCCGTGGAACTGCGGTATGAGGCGTCAGGATGGGGGTCACCAGTGGCCTCCCCATAATGAGGGGCCTCTGGGGTGCTGGTCGCCTGCTGTTCCCCGATCAGGGTGCAAGTTACGTGTTCAGTCTGTGAGCGTTTTTCCAGTTGTATCTTAGCCCAGTGGTCGGCAAACTCATTAGTCCGCAGAGCCAAATATCAATAGCACAACGATTGAAATTTCTTTGGAGAGCCAAATTTTTTAAACTTAAACTTCTAATGCCACTTCTTCAAAATAGACTCGCCCAGGCCGTGGTATTTTGTGGAAGAGCCACACTCAAGGGGCCAAAGAGCCGCGTGTGGCTCGCGAGCCGCAGTTTGCCGACCACTGTCTTAGCCTGTGCTTCTGCATATTGATTATCTTCAGTAAAATGTTTGAAACAGAGTCATAGTGTCGCTCAGCTTATTTGGGATGAAGTGGGTTTTTCCTGGTTTCTAGCTTGGAAATTTAGCTTCAACCTGATTGAAGTTCCTATTTCATCTCAAACGTACTTTACCAAGTGGGTCTCAGTGTGGTCTGCAAGGCCTCGCTCGGAGACGTCTGTTGAACTCACGACACACGTGCCGTTCTGGTCGGTGAACGGAGGCTCTGAGGTCACCCAGGCTTTGCCGTCTGCGAGAGGCCACCTCCGGCTCACCGCTGAGTTCGTCATTTCAGTGTGTTTTCTAAGGAATTTCATGCTCACAACGAGAAAGCTAAGAGGAGGGAACTGAACTTGGGAGCTGCTGCAGAAGCAAGACAGAGGAGGAGGAACCCTTTGAAAGAATAAGGGGAAGGATCAACCTCCGGAAAGGGAGAAAAATGAAGACGCTCACAAGTGACGGTCTTGGTTTTTCCAGGGAAAAGTGACAACAGGCCTGTGCCGGGAGGAGGGTTGGGCTGGGGCTGACCGAGTTCACGGGAAAGGGGAAAGGGAATGACATTGCTGCTGTCACCGTGGCTGAAGGTGACGGGACGAAGGCACTATGGGAGTGCATTCCATGGCTGGCAAGAGCGCTCCTGCTCAGTAACCCCGAGGAGGGAGGAAGTCGTGATGCGGGTGAGAGCAAAGACTCGGTCACAGAGGACGGAGGATGAGGCCCAGGCTCAGGGGCAGGGGGAGGGGCAGTGGTGGGCGGGGGTGGGGAGAGAAGTCACCGCACAGCCCAGCCAGCCCAGGTGGCCGCCCCTCACCTGATGACTGGATCGAGGTGTGGCCACAGCTGTGGGTTTCGGATTCAGTGACGCTGAGAAGGATGAGAAACGGTGGGTCGGGTGCTGAGTCATCACTGCAGATGCTGAAATCACGGGGCGGAGGCAGAACCTGGGGGCGTGCCGAGGCTGACACAGGGTTTCGGGGACCCCGCTGGGCTCAGGCAAGGAGGTCCGTGGTGCCCTGGTCAGGGCCACACTGAAGCCACTAGCAGGGCAGGCCCAGCGTGCCCCCAACTATTTATCACCTTTGCTGGGTAACATCTCCCCTGGCTTTGCTCACCTTCTCTCAACTAACCCGTGTCCTCAGGTAACCCTCTCTGCTTCCAATGATCTAAAATCCAAAATGGTCCCCGCTTATCCGCCCATTTTGGCAGGGATGGATATATGTATAATTGCTTTCAGAGAGGAAGGGGGAGGGAGGGAGAGAGAAACATCAGTGCTGAGAGAACCATGAATCGGCTGCCTCCTGCACGCCCCACACTGGGGATCAAGCTCACAGCCCACGTATGTGCCCTGACCGGGAATTGAACTGTGACCTCCTGGTTCATAGGTCGACGCTCAACCACGGAGCTTTCTAATGACCAATCCTTAGCCTGAGCGTGTCACTTCGGGGCCAGTGCCCTACGGAGGTGTCTGCTAGGTTATCTCACCCCGACCGAGGGGGAGACACGCCCTCGCTGCTCTGAGCGCCATGACTGATGCCTTCTGTGGGCCTAGGATTTCAACCATCCCCACCCGTGGGAGTTTCCTGGAGGTGAGGGCTGGGCTAACCCCAGGAGAAGATGCCCACGGAAGGGCTGGGTTTTCCTGCGCGGTGAGCCGAGTGACTGTCCCCGCCGTCTCCTCCCCGTGCCGGAGAACGCCCCGTCTCGATGGCGCTGTGATGCCTCACTCTGGGAAGCACTGACCCAGTAGACGGTCAGTGAGGAGACCAGTCCCACTGACTGAGCACCCTGCGTGGGGCGCTCCCTGCGTTTTAACCCCTGCAGCCACCCCATCAGGAGGCCTTCACTCCCACTGGGCAGCGGCCACAGGCGTGGGAGGAAGCAGGGTTTAAACCCAGGGAACGTGGACCCGGAAGGCGCACTGAGCCTTAGACACTGTCCCTGCGTGTTTGCTAGATCGGCAAGGTCTGCTTTGAAACCAACACCCCCACCAGGGGCAGAGCGGGAAGGCCCTGCAGGCACCGTCCTGTTAGACACCGGTGACAGGGAGCGTCCAGCCTCGGCTCCGAGGGGTCCCGACCTGCCTGGGATGATGGATCCCCGACCTGCCTGGGACCCCTTTAGCTCGAGACACAGGCCCGCTGTCTGTCTTTTAAAAATTACATGGTCACAACTAGGAAATAATTTGGTGTGTTTTCCTCTCTGATTCCTCCACGTAATGAAGAACCTTACAATTGTGTTGATATATGGGTGTAATTTGTGCCAGCCGGTTAAACCTTTATTGCCCTCCTGTAGCCTGGAGCCCCTCACCCCACACAACACCCCCACATTCACACACACACACACACACCCACACTCCCACATTCACACACACACACACATTCACACACACACAGCAAAGCGGCTCTGCAGCTGTTTTCCCAGGGGGCAGGGGGGCAGGGGGCGGGCATGCAGGGAGACTGCCTTTGCTCAGGGTTTCTGAGCCGATTGGGGGGTACAGCCGCGAGCGCCCCCGGCCTGGGCCCCCGCCCACCCACCCCCTTCGCTGGCGTAAAAGCAGGAACATGGCTGGTCTCCCAGGCCCGGCCCGAAGCCGCGGAGGCCGCCACTTGCGGTCACCACCTCCGGGCGCCGAGCCCTCCACGTCCCCCGGGGAGTCGCGTCCCGGTCCCCACGGAGCCCGCGGTCCCTCGCGGCCGGTCCCCGCGGGCAGGCGAGCAGCCACGGCGAGCAGGGGGGCGGCGGGCGGCTCGCGGGCTCTGCGCTCGCCCGCTCGCTCCACGCGGAGCCCCGCTCGGCACCCGCGCGGGGGCGGGGGGCGGACCCTGCGATCCCGGCCCCACGGGCGACCCCGGAATCCGGGACGCCGGGAGCCGCGTTACGGGAATCCGGCCGCCAGGCCCCGCCCCTCGCCGTGCGCGGCCGGCGGGCCAATGGCCGGACGCGCCGGGCCCACGGCGACCAATCCGCGCGCAGGGCCCAGCGCGGGGCGGGGCGGGGCCGGACGCAGGGCCCGCCCGGGAGGAGGGCCGCGTGCCGCGCCTGCGGGGAGGACGGAGCGGCCGGACGCGGGCGGCGAGCAGGACGCGGGCGCAGCGAGCCAGAGGCCGGGCACCCTGCCGACGGCCGACGGGCCTGGCGCCGCGGGACGTGGCCGCGGAGACCGAGAGCGAGGCGTGCCGAGGTGAGGGCCGTGCCGAGCGGGGCGCGCGGGGGCGAGGCGGGAGGCCTGGGCCCGGCAGTCGGGCCGCGGGGCCCGGAGGGCGGCGTCCCCATCGCGCGCCCCGAGTCCCCGTCCCGGCCGGGAAACCCCGCGTTCCTCCGTCCCGACCGGAGCCCGCAGCCTTGTCCCCTAATCTGTGCGCCCGGGGCGCACGGAGCCACTGGCCAGCACCCAACACACACACAACACACACCAAATACACACCAAACACACACCAAGTACACACCAAATACACACACCAAATACACACAACACACACACAACACACACCCGACTCCCTGTGGCTTCTGTCCCCCTTCTCTTCCCGTCCCGCTCTCGCTCCCTTCCTGCCGGAGGTGACCGTCCCGCTGGCGTCGCTGGAGCTCCGCGGTCACCGCCCCCCCCCCGCCGCTCTGGGGCGTGCGGGCCCCCGTGGGTTGGTCCCTGCGAGTTGGTCCCGGCGGGTCGGCCCCGGGTCCCAGTCCCTCCCGGCCCAGAACCGCCCTGAGCGGAGGAGGAGACGGGCCACTGTTCGCTGCGGGTCCCTGTCCCGCGGGCCGGGTGCGGGGCGTGCCGTGCGGCCGCCGCTGCGCGGATCGGAGCGGACTCGGAGCCCAGCGCGGACCTCGGGACAGTTGGGCGTCGGGTGCGCAGCCCGGTGTGCGGTGAGCGGAGTAACCCCGGGGCCGGGCGGGGCGGGGGGTGGGAGCTGGGCCTGGCGCTGCGTCTGGGGAGCAGCTGGGACGGAGGGGTGCGCGCCCCGGGGCGTCTCTGGCGGGTATTTTGGGCGCTTGTTCCAGCGCGAGCGGAAGGAAGCCGTGAAGGGGGGCCACGGGGTCGGCAAAGCGGGATCGAGTTTGTGGGGACTGTTCCCGCGGCCCAGGCTGCGTGGCGGGCAGCCCTGTGCGGGCTTCTCATCGGTCCTTCAGGGGAGGGTCAGTACCCTGCCAGCGCCTGGATACGCTCCCTGGCGCCATGGGAACGGCCTTCCTGTCCTCGTTTTATTTAGGAATCACAGCCTCCTCCATTTATTTTAAGTTTCCCAAGGCGCCTGCCCTTCGGCTACCTGGAGGCCGCGGGTTGGTGACCACCTGCCTGCGCGGTAGGTGTCCCCGCGCTCCACGGAGAGGGAAGCCAGGCCTGCCCCCCCCCACACCCCATCTCTGCCCCAGACCCTGTGCGGGGCCCGCCCCCCGGACACCCCATGCCCCCCACACCCCATCGCTGCCCCAGACCCTGTGTGCGGGGCCCGCCCCCCGGACACCCCATCTCTGCCCCAGACCCTGTGCGGGGCCCGCCCCCCGGACACCCCATCACTGCCCCAGACCCTGTGTGCGGGGGCCCGCCCCCCCCACACACCCCATCGCTGCCCCAGACCCTGTGCGGGGCCCGCCCCCCGGACACCCCATCACTGCCCCAGACCCTGTGTGCGGGGCCCGCCCCCCGGACACCCCATCTCTGCCCCAGACCCTGTGTGCGGGGCCCGCCCCCCCCCCCACACCCCATCGCTGCCCCAGACCCTGTGTGCGGGGCCCGCCTCCCCGACACCCCATCGCTGCCCCAGACCCTGTGCGGGGCCCGCCTCCCCGACACCCCATCTCTGCCCCAGACCCTGTGCGGGGCCTGCCCCCCCCCCCCCCACACACACACACACCATCGCTGCCCCAGACCCTGTGCGGGGCCCGCTGCCCCCCGCTTGGGAGCTGGAGGACCCTCAGCAGGGGGGTGTTCTCTCTGGAGCCTCCTCTGTTTTTAAAGTTTATCTTCACTGTTGAACGTATCACAGATGCCCCCCTCCCCCCATGGACCTCCTCCTCCCCACTCCCCCCCCCCCCCCCCCCAGGCCCTCGCTGCTCTGTCGTCAGTCTGGCATATGTGCGGGAAGTTCTTTGGTTAATCTTTTCCCCACCTACCCCTTCCCTCTGAGACTCCGCAGGCTGTTCTGTGGCCTGTGTCTGTTCTGTTCCTCAGTTTACTGTGTTCGTTGGATTCCACATGACAGAGCGTGTGATCCTTGCCTTTCTCCCATGGCCTATTCCTTAGCGTGACCCCTCCAGGCGCCTCCTGCTGTCTGGCAGGGTAAGAGGCCCGTCTGTTTGCGGCTGCGTGGTATCCGGGTGTAAATGCCACAGCTGTTTATCCGCTCGTCCCTGATGGGCACGCGGCGGTGTCCAGATCTCGCTGTTGTAAATAGCGCAGCCGTGCAGTGGGGGGCCTCTTCCAGTGGAGTCGGGGCTCCCGCCGCACCGTTTGCTGCTTGGCTCCTGGAGAAGCTGGGAGAGCCCTGGGTCTCCGTGTCTCTGAGGGCGAAGGCAGTCTGCTCGGTGGAGTCCCTCCGAGCTTTCCTACCGCACACCACGGAGACCGCGCACTTCCTGTGGCCTCGGAGCGGTGGAGGCTGGCGCTGCCCTCAGCCCCGGGGAGAGCTGACTGAGGTGGCTGACGGCCCGGGCGGGGGCCGTCCTGATGAAACGCACAGGGGTACCCACTCGCCGAGATACTTAAACTGGGGCGTGACCAGGTCAGCCTGGGGCGGGTCGGAGGGTACAGGGGTCAGCCTCGAGCCTGGGCGGATCTGGAGACAGGGAAGACGGGCCATTGCAAGCAGAGGTCAACGTGGAAAGGGCCAGGCCCGTCCAAGGCGGGGAGCTTGCCGGGGCCACGTGGCGAATGGACGGTAGACGGGAGTGCACACCCCGCAGCCTGGCGGCAGACTCCGGCTCCTCCGTGAGCTCTGCTGCCTCTTCATAGGGTGTACACGCGTGGCAGGGCCTAGAGTCATGTGGCCACACAGAGGGTCTTCCAGAACCCGCTCCCCACGGCCTGTCTGTGCCTCGGAGCAGGTTCGAGCCTGAGGACGTCTGAGCCGCGTGAGGAATCGGACTAGGAAGCTGGCCGTGCACGTCCACGGGGAGCGGCGTCTGTGAGCGTGGGAGGGAATTCCACGGAGAAGGTGTTGCTCCGCGTTATACACGCTGCAGAGCAGGCCTGAGAGCAGCTGGTAGAGGCGGGGAGTGAGCACAAACTCTAAGTAACGTGGAGAAAGGCTGGCAGAGGGCTTGGCCTGACAGAGCTCTGCAGGGGTGGCCGTGGGGAACCATAAAAGGTGAGAGAGTTGTGAATGGCAAGTCAAAGAGCCTAGTGTTTGCTTTGCACTTGGCTTTGCAAACATCCCGCCCGAGGGAGTGGAGCCAGAGGCTAGCTGTTCCTCTGGGAGTCAGTGTGCAGCTTGAGGGCAGGCCTGAGTGCAGGGTTGTTAAGAGTCGACTTGAAATGCCAGAGAAGGAGCAGGTAGCTGGGACCGGCACACCGCAGCCAAACTTGCAGGTTCTTACCTGGCTGAAACATTTGGCATCGTCCTCCACCCTTTACAGAGCTTTTGGGGGAAGAGTGACGGCTTTAACGTGGTGTTTTAGAGGCATTTATCCACCGGGAACGTTCCGAATGACTGCGAGGGAGGGAGGGGCTGGAAGCCAGGGGCAGGTGTGAACATGGTTGTGCTCCTGCATCAGTTCGGTCAGGATGAGGGCGGAAAGAGAACTAGAAAGGCCTCCCGGACGGAGCCTGGAGAAGGTTTGTAGCTGAGAACAGCTAAAAGGGAACGGGTAGGCCAGAGGCAGCCTGGCCCACCGGCTTAGGCCGTTCATGGAGACCAGTGTCTTTTCCGACGGGGCAAGATAAGAACTGTGACTTTCAAGGAAGGTGTGTGCATGTCTATGTACACGTGTGTGCATGACCATGTGTCTGTGTGGGTGTTGTCTTCAGACCTGTTACATTTACGTGCACCAGAGACGGGAAGTTCAAGGCGATGATACAGAACTGGGATTTTAAAAAGAGGTCCCGTCCAGAATGGTTGGAGTTATTTTGCTGAGGGTCATAGTTGACATTGCAGATCTTCAGAGAAGTTGGTATTTTTAAATAAGATGCCAAACCTGGGTTCCCACAAAGCCAGGAGATAAAGCCAGCCGAGATTTCCTGCTAGAAAAGGAGATAAGGGCAGAAGGCAACCACACGCTGTGGTTACGTGGAGGCCGGGGCGTTCAAGAGGCAGGGACGCCAGCCAAGTGCAGTGCCTCGAGCCCTCGCCGAGCCGTCCTGGGCTGCAGGGGCTTCCCTCGTCGCTGGCTGTCCAGCGTGTCCCCGGAGACTCGGTGGGAATCGCGGTGGCTGATGGGCCGTGAGTGATGTGGAGCTCGTCTAGGTTCTCGTCTTAAAGCTGCAGAGCAGGCGCCCCCCTCTCTGCACAGTGAACCCGTCGCTGGTGAGCCTGGAGTGCTCTGCCTGAGGGCCCCGTTCGTGTGACGCTTGTCCGTGGACCTCCGCTCTCTGGCCGACGGGTGTCACTGTGCCCCTGGACCGGGCCTTCCCGTTGGTCCTCGGGAGTCTGTAGGGTTTGCCCGTTCTGCTGTGTGTAACCGCCCCCCCCCCCCCCCAGCCCCTCACCCGGAGGACGCGGGCCGGGCTGGGTCCCACAGCGCGCTCCAGGGTTAGGCGGGCGCGGGGCCTTCGCTTGGCAGCCGGGACCTCGCTCACGGCGCTGTCTTCCCTGCAGAAACCCTGGGCTCATCGCACAGCTGCGCTTCCCTGGGCCGCTCTGCCCTGGGCGTTCTCCCCGCTTCTGTAGCACCCAGGCAGGTGCCACCCTCCGAACACCCAGGCAGGTGCCACCCTCCGAACACCCAGGCAGGTGCCACCCTCCGAACACCCTGGCAGGTGCCACCCTCCAAACACCCAGGCAGGTGCCACCCTCCGAACACCCAGGCAGGTGCCACCCTCCGAACACCCAGGCCTGTGCCACCCTCCGAACACCCAGGCAGGTGCCACCCTCCGAACACCCAGGCCTGTGCCACCCTCCGAACACCCAGGCCTGTGCCACCCTCCGAACACCCAGGCAGGTGCCACCCTCCAAACACCCAGGCCTGTGCCACCCTCCGAACACCCAGGCCTGTGCCACCCTCCGAACACCCAGGCCTGTACCACCCTCCGAACACCCAGGCCTGTGCCACCCTCCGAACACCCAGGCAGGTGCTACCCTTTGAACTTCGAACTTCCTCAGAGCTGTCATTTGGCTTCGACTGCGACATCGGTAAAAGGCCTTCTCTGAACTATGAGGACGTGTGTGCACTCATATTTCCTGCCAACACTCTTACACGCAGGTCCCTGATCCACCTGGAGTGTCTGTATCTGGGACGAAGTGGGGCTCTGTGTTATTTTGTTATTACTGTTATTATTTTGCAATACCACTAGTTCTTTATCCCCCCCCCCACTGATATGAGGTGCATTTCTAAAAATTAGATACTGCCCTGGCCGGTGTGGCTCAGTGGATAGAGTGTCGGCCTGCGGACCAAATGGTCCCGGGTTCCATTCCGGTGAAGGGCACGTACCCGGGTTGCAGGCTCCTCCTGGGCCAGGGCCCTGGTCAAGGTGCGTGCGGGAGGCAACCAATCAATGTGTTTCTCCCACATCCATGTTTCTGTCTTTCCCTCTCTTCCACTCTCCCTAAAACTCAATGGGAAATATCCTCGGGTGAGGATCAACAACAACAAAAAGGTATTAAGTTACGTACAGGGTGGGGCAAACGTAGGCTTACAGTTGTGAGTGCACGGAACAGTTCCTTCCTGTTACGTTAATGCGTGTGTGTTTCCCACGTGAGCGGTGGGCCTGCCTGCGCCCTGCTGGGGTGCTTGGGTCTGAGCGGGAGGAAGCCGCGTTCCCTCACCCCCGGGACCCACGCGCATGGGAGTCAGACGCTCACACTTGTCAGAGGGTCGGAGGCAGAAAGGGAAGAGGAGGCCCGATTGGCATCTGAGCTGAGGCCATCTCGGGGCTCCGGGGGGGGTGGGGCGGGGGGTCATTGCCGGACGAGGAGAGCAGAGGTTCTGTCGTTTGTCCTTCCCTTTACGTCGTTTGTAAACGTTATCTCCGGAGTAGCTCTGGTTAGGGCCAGGCCCAGGTGTGAGTTCTTCAGGGGAGGGGGCGGTTTCTCTGACCCCGCAGTCCGGATTACATTTTGCTCAAAGTAATTCACAGGCCAGAGTGGCTGGGGGGGGGGGGGCTGTTCTGACCCCACGTGTGTTCCGAACCCCACGTCTGTTCCTGGACTTGGCAGCTCACACCCCCGAGGGCTCGCTGTTTCTCCCCGGTGCGTGGCTTCGTTCCTGAGACACGCAGTGGTCTCAGCAGAGGGTGCGTCCGCTCACCAGGTGCTGCTTGTTCTTGTCGGGAGTTGGGGTTTGGCCGCTCCCGGTGTTCCCCACGAAATCCTGCGTTGGTTGTGCAGTCCCGCAGCCACTCTGCAGTTCGGGTTCGGGCCTCGTTGCTCTGAACTGGGAACGGGAGGTCGTCCCTGCCCTGTACGTCCCTCCCTGTGACACTCGGGCTGGCGGGGAAGCTCGGAAGGCTCCACCGTGTTGGTCACGAGCTGCCGCGTAGTCGGGTTAGGGTTTCCTAGACACAGTGGAGTCTCGGATGCTGCTGTGAGCAGGACTTTCCTGTTACATTTCTGGTTGTTCGTTATCGACGCCGAGGAGAGCTGTACTTTTTATGATCTTCTCTATTCAGCGGTTATATTGAACTTGCACTAGTCCTGATAGCCTGGCACTGGATTCTTACTCCTGATAGATGATCCTATCATCTGCAAGTTTTTCTTCTCCCCTTTGTGTCTGTCCATTTGCGTGTTACATGTTTGATGAAGCTGCCCCGACGGGGCTGAGTGACCGACGACCCCCAGCATCGGCCTGTATCCTGGCCTTAAGGGAAGGCTTCCGAGCGGCGGCGTGCACTGGGAAGTTCGCTGCAGCCAGGGCTGCGGTGAGCACCCGGGGCTGTCTCCCGAGTGCGCTCTGAGCCAGGAGAGTCTGAGCACTTCACGACGAACTCCTAACCCAGCACTCCGGGCGGGACCCTGACGGGAAACGGGGCTGTGGAGAGGTGATCCGGTGAGACGCTCGGCCCCCTGTACGTTCCCAGGTCCAGAATCACACCAGCATGGCCAGCACTGAACGTGGCTTCTGTGTTGTGAGCAGGTGCACAATGTGTCGGTGCACGAATAGACTGCGGTCTAACCAGGCCCAAGTTCTTGCTTGGATGTCGCTTTCGTTTCTCTTGGAAAGTACCGAGCGGGGAACAGCTGAGCACTCGGTGTTCGTTTGGCCATTTCCTTCTTTGGTGATGTGTCTGTTCAAATATTTTGCTCGCCTGTTAATTAGGTTTGTTTTCTCATTATGTTTTCCTAGTTTAAAAACACATTCTGGAATAGGTCTTTATTGCGAAATGGATTTGTAAGTGTTTCCTCCCAGTCTGTGGCTGGTCTTTTTATTCTCTTACCGGTGTTTTTTAAAGAGCAGAAGCCTTCGTTTTCATGAAGCCTAATTTGTCCATTAGTGTCGTGTCTAAGAAGTCTTTGCCTAACCAACTTCCCAGAGGTTTTCTCCTGTGTTTTCTTGCTCCAAGTTTTAGGTTTTACATGTAGATCCATGGATTCGTTCATGTGAGTTTTGGTAAATAAAGCTTATTGGAACTCAGCCATGCCCGTGTGTGTACACGTCTGTGGCCCCATTAGCACTCCAGGGCCAGAGGGCCTGGTCGCCGGAGAGGGAAGGTCCTCGGAGCCTGAACGGTGTGCTGTCCGGCCCTTCCCAGCACCTGCTTGCCAGCGGATTACGAGGTGCTCAGGGCGACTGAGGAAAAGTCGGGAGGGGAGGGTGAGCAGTGCAGGCTGGTCAGGGCAGAGCTGGGTGAGAAGGCGAGTGTGAACAAAGCTGTAGGAACTAACGTTTATATGTTGACGTAGAACGTCCAGTCGGTCATGTTCAGTGAAGAAAGCAGTTGGAGGACGTTGTCGTGACACCGTTTTTATAAAACAAGAAAGTAACGTGTTTACGGAACGTAAGGTTATGCACGTGGGGAATTTACAAGATCCGCGCCCCCGGTGTTCAGCACAGCATTAGAACCGGGCGCCGCCGCGGTGTCTGTCGGTAGCGGTGGATGAGAAGGTGCGTATGTGGACGACGGAGTGAAAAAGAAGGACAGCCTGGCGTTGGTGACAGCAGAGGTGGGCCTGAGGGCGTTGTGCTCAGTGAAGTCGGTTACATGTGGAATATAAAAAAACACGTGGGTAAACACGACAGAACGACGCACAGGGAGAGAAGGAGCTGGTGGCTGCCGGAGGGCGGGGGCGGGGGGTGATTTTTATGTTGTTTGGTGTTTTCCCCCGGACCACAATAGCTGTAGCAATGCAGAACGAAGAAATAAAATGAACGAGAAATTTGCAAGATGCTCCACGAAATTACTCGGTCGTTACCTTGGTGGGATTATAGAGGATTTTCACTTGACGTTTTTCAATTTCTTTTTATTTGAAAATTTAAAAATACGTATTTCCTTTGCATCTGTAACACATCATCGTTACAAATTTAATTTCCTTTATGCTGCTCAGTCCTGCCCAAGGCGCTGCGTCCACAGCACGGGGCCTTGGCCGCAGAGGCAGGCGTGGCCGGACAGGCCGTCGGGTGCTGGGAGCAGAGCGCCCCGGGGTCCGTCAGGAGTCGGCTGCGGCTTCAGAGCAGCTTTCAAGAGCGCTGCGGGTCTCGGGGAGCCGTGTGTGCAGACGTGGTTATAATCACTAGAGGCCTGGTGCACAAAGTTCGTGCAGGGGTGGGTATCCCTCAGCCTGCACCCTCTCTAATCTGGGACCCTTGCCTGCCTGATCGCCCCTAACTGCCTCTGCGTGCCAGCCTGATCCCCCTGACTGCTCTCCCCTGCCGGCCTGATCCCCCCTAACCGCCTCTGCCTTAGCCCCTGCCACCGTGGCTTTGTCCGGAAGGATGTCCGGTCTAATTAGCATATTGCCCTTTTATTAGTATAGACTAGACCAGTGATGGCGAACCTATGACACGCGTGTCAGCACTGATGACACGCGGCCGCTGAGGATGAAACACCAAATGTTTCATCCTGAGCGGCCGCATGCCGAGGATGAAACATTTGCTGCTCCTGAGGATGAAACATTTGCGAAATGTTTTTTCCTCCAAGTGACACACTACCCGAGTGATGCTCAGTTTTTTGGCGAAGTTTGACACACCAAGCTCCAAAGGTTGCCCATCGCTGGACGAGACGATCTGCAGGAGAGGCGGGGAGAGGGGCGTGGATGGCAGTTTCAGGTGGAACGTTCGCCGTCCACAGGGTGCGAGGAGGAGGAATGAGCAGAGTCCTGGCCACTCGGTCCCCTTTACAGCAGGTCCGAGCGCAGTGGGTGCCCTGCCTCCGAGAACGTGTTGGGGTGCTGCGTGTCCCCCTCTTCGGGACGGACGGTGGCGTCACGTTCCTGAGAGCTGTCCCCCGTCCCCGACATCTCATGGCCGTCCTTTCAGAGTGGAAAGCGTGCCACTCGCTGTTCAGGGAGCTGGTGGCTCTGCAGCATCCTCGGCCCTTTAGGGGCCTCGCGTCCGTGTGTGATGGGAACAGCGCCCCCAACAGGAAGGCCCCCGTCTTCCGCAGCCACAGGGAGCCCCTCTGCGTGGGGACCGCGCTGGGTGGGTGGGAGGGCAGGACGCCCGCCCCCCTGCTCACGTGTTCTGCGGCTCCAGGAACGTGTGTGAGGTGGGGTCTCTCGTGAGGGCCTGGTGGCCATGGGAGGAAGGAAGGAATCGGGTGGCAGGAAGTGGTCTCTGCCTCACCTGTCAGTCAGAGCGGCCGCTGTCGGCGGTTTTGTGAGGCCGGAGGCTTTCACACTCGGTAAACGCAGGGCTGTGAGGCGGAGGCAAGAAGGGCCTAGTTTATTTGGGAGAGAATGCTGGCAGTTGAGCCTTTTTAAACTTAAACTGTTTACTTTGGACTCAGTGCTTGCGTCAGAGGGAGGGACATTGGGCGGGGGAGGGCTGCCTCCCTCCTGGCCTCCAGGGCCCTGCGGGAGCCGCGCGGAACCTGTGTCCTTGTGGGGACTGCACACGGAAGGAAGTTCGTGTGGTTCTGTTCTCTCTCCTGCCGCTTTGTGCACACGTGACAAACGCGCTTTCTGTGCTAACGTGTTGTGAGAGCTGACACGTCTGCGCATGAGGCCCTTCCTGTGGCTGCGTGTGCCCGTGCTGGGTGTGCGTGGCTTCACCGGGCCCCGTCGTGCATGACCGGCCCGTCGTGGCTGGGCACACCTGTCGGAGCAATGCCAGGTCCAGGGTCTGTGTGCAGCTGTGATCAGTGTGCAGACTGCTGCTCAGCGGCCCGTGCCCTGGTCGGGCAGGTTTTGTTTTAATGGCTTCTTGTGAATCACAAGCCGTGACGTGCGGTCTGGGCTGCACGGCTCTCCGGGAAGGCTGTGCCGGCTGACACGGTGGCTGTGCGAGGCCCGAGTCCCTGCAGGGTCTGTTCTCACCGCACGAGGGAGGGTGTGGCGGGCACTGCGTGTCCTTGGTTTACTGTTTTCACTGAGCGCGTCTCACACGGCCACAGAGCGTAAGTGCGAGCTCGCGGCACACCAGCATCGGTCACGGCTCCGAACACGCCCGCCTCCCAGAATGCTCGCTGGCCCGCTCCCCCCGAGGCGCCCCCTCCCCCCCAGGCGCCCCCTCCCCGGCCTCTGCGCCTGGCTGTGCACTGCAGCGTGCCTGGTCTGCACCGCCTGCCCTGTATCACGTGAGACCGGCCCGGGTGGACATGCCTGGGGTGGACGTGCCGTGGTCCGACTTCATCGCAGCGACTCAGTGTCCGGGCACAGCGCCCACCACGGGGGAGCTGCCGTGAGCCCTGAGCGTGGGCTGAGGTGCCCCTCGCTCCCGTGGCGCGGTGTTGGGCGCGGGGGGCCGGCTCTCAGGAGGGCTCTGCCTGGTGCAGGGCTGCGAGCTGCTTTCCAGAGCGTCCTGGGCGGGTGCCCGTCTCTTCGCTGTGACGGGACCTGGGGGAGGGGGAGGGGGGTGACGGGGGGGGGGGTGAGTGTCATCGCGTCTGTTTGAGTTACTTGTATTTCCTTTCCTGTGCGTTGCCTCTTCAGCTCACCTGGCCTGTTTGTCTACTGGGGGGATTTCAGGGACTTGTAGGCATTCTCGTGTATCAGGGTATTGCTGCTCGTGCTGTGCGTTCCGGCTTTTTCCGTTGTGCAGGCAGCTTGAGGCGGTTCTGCTGGGTTTGCCCTGCAGACACTCGTCTCTAATGCTCCTTCTCGGAGGACTTACTGAAAAAGAGCAGGCGCTTCTCACTCACCCTAAGGTGACATCGTTTTCCAGCTGTTTCTGAACATATTTTTATTGATTTTTAGAGAGAGAGGAAGGGAGAGAGAGAGATGGAAACATTGATGAGAGAAAAGTATCACTAATCGGCTGCCCCCTGCACGCCCCCACTGGGGATCGAGCCTGCAACCCGGGCATGTGCCCTGACCGAGACTCGAACTGGGAACCTCTGGGTTCCTGGGTCAGCGCTAACCACTGAGCCACGCGGGCCGGACTCCCACTCCATCGGTGTAGCCGTAACTTCGGTGGGAATAAACAGACCCTGAAGACGTGGCTGTTTTCTGCCCTCCCAGCAACGTGCCCCTCTTTAGAAAGCCGTCTGCGTGGGGAAGGGTGCCGGGGGAGGATGTGAGCAGTGACGTTCCTGTGTCTCTTACAGACTCGCCCCGCACGATGCCCGCCCTGCGGACGCGGACGTGGACGCTGCCCGCCCTGCTGCTGCTGCTCACGGCCGCGTGCCTGGGTAAGTTCCCGCCTCCCCGCCTCCCCGCCCGCGGGTCTTACGTTCACACGATGGAACCGCAGCGCTGGGCTCCGTGTTTATTCCTCTGGAGTCGCTGCTGCGAGGAGGTTGTCTCAGTGACTCACGAAGTGGGGTGCCGTGTGGCTTGTGACTGGCTGTCGGTGGGGAAGGGAGCTTGTTTTAAATGGAGAATAGGAGACCTGTTCCCCGTCAGCGCTCCTCCTGACGCCGCGGCCGGAGCAGCGGTGGGACTGGTGCCGGAGGGGCGCCGGGCGCAGAGCCTCCACGGCCACCGCAGGGCCTGTCCGCACGCCGGCCGCCGCACGTCCACGGGGAGACACGTGCAGGGTTAGGGGTAAATGTGTCCAAACCGTTAGTATTTGACGTGACCGTGATGTGCAGGCGTGTAATCCGTGCACTGTCTCGTGGAACATAGTGCAGAACAAACGTGAGCCGTCTGCGCAGACGGGGCTGCGTGAGCCACACTGTCCTTCCCCACGGGGAGCTGGACCTGAGAGCCAGGAGGTCAGGGGTCGATGCCTGGTCGGGGCACAGGCCCGGGTCGTGGGCTGGATCCCCAGGAGGGGCCTGCAGGAGGCAGCCCATCGGTGATTCTCGGCATTGATGTTTCCATCCCTCCCTCCCCCTTTCCCTCTGAAATAAAATAAAATGCTGCCGCCTCGCAAATCCCTCCAAAACTGCGTGGCCTGAGATGACCGTGACGGTTCTTTCTGGGGTTTGGGGGTCAGGACAGCCAGGCCCAGCCCGGCGGGCTCCCCTCCCCCGATTCCTGGGGCCTCCCCGTGGCTGCCTGTGCTGCGGCGAGGCCTCGGCGGGCTGTCGCCGGAGCACGCACGTGTCTCCCCACGGGCCTGGGCCCCCAGGGCAGGGCCCAGAGGAGAGGCGTGCCTGAGGAAGTGGCATTTCCACGGCCGGCCTGGAAGTCACGTGGCACACACTGCGACGGGGCAGGCGTGGGCAGCGCAGACCTGAGCGGGGAGGAGGGCGGCTGCACTCGGACAGACTGCTCGCCGCCTCTCTGACCTCCTAGGTCAGCGTGTTGACCCCGGGCCGCCAGCCAGTCCAGCGTTGATCTGTTTGGACCTGCAGCGGCGAATGCCAGCCGTTTCCTCACGTCCCTCTAACGTTGGCTATTGTGTGTTCCAACCCACATTCCCACCCTCCCACAGGGGCACCCGGCTGCTGTATCCTGTGCCTTTCTAAGTAAAATCCGCTTTCTACAGTTTAGTCTCCAGGAGCGAGTGGCCTATGAAACCGGGATTACGTTGGAAGGGGCTCGTTTAATGAGCCTGTGATTCTCTCTGGAAACGTGAACATTTGCCCATTTCTCGTATCACTCTTAGTCTGCGTGGTTAAAAATTACTGACTCTCTGGTCATGTCTTCTGTCCTTTAATACTCCAAATTAAGTTTATATCTGCTGTTCCCTTAACTTGGAGAGAGTGTCAGGGGGGGCTGCCCCGGGCGTCAGGGAGGGTAGGACTGGCCGGGTCACGGCAGCTCCTTACCCACAGGGGCGGTTTCACCAGCTGGAGGCGCGAGGGGCCCCCCACCCGCCCACGCTGGGGCCTGCGGGAGGCCCGGCCGTGATGGGCAGGCCAGGCCACACCCACGGGTTCCTGTTGCTCCTTCCAGGGGAACTTCTGGATCCTTGTGGCCACATCGACCCCGAGTCTCCGGTCGTGCGGCTCGGCTCTAACTTCACCGCGGTCTGCGTGCTCCAGGAAAAGTGTATGGACTATTTCCACGTCAACGCCGACTACATCTTCTGGAAGACAAACCACGAGACGGTGCCCCGCGCGCAGTACGCCGTCATAAACCGCACGGCGTCGAGCGTCACCTTCACCAACGTCGCCCTGCTCAACACCCAGCTCACCTGCAACATCCGCACGTTCGGGCAGATCGACCAGAACGTGTACGGGGTCCGGGTCGTTTCCGGCTGTGAGTTCTCAGTCCCTCCGGCGCGGCTGGGACGCGAGTTACGTGTTCAGTGTTGTGTGTGGGTCTCAGGCCAGTGCCTTTTGGACACATTTGTTTTTACAAACAAGCTTAGGAGCGGAACCACAATTTCATGACGAATATGCAGAAAACCCCAAAAACGAAGTTGTGTGTTGTCCCTGAAAGCCAAGGGCCTGTCCGTTTATAGAAAAGTCTCCTGAGAGGAGCCCCCCGCCCCCGCCCCAGAAAAGAATTGAGTTGAAACCTGTGAGTTGGTTCAGCGTCGCTTGCAGTGAGTTAGCGCCTTCATCGCTGAGAAAACGCGCCCAGCGCAGGGGAAGGGGAGTGAGAGCCGGAGGAAGGCTGTCCACGCAGGTGAGCTGGGCGGGACCGGAGCTGAGGTCAGGTCTGCCGAGCCTGCCGGTGGCTCCGCTTCCGCACAGAGCAGAGGGCAGCGGGGGAACCGGATGAACCGCCATTCCCCACCTGTTTCCTCTCACTGACGGCAAACACAAAGGGCGCCCAGTGGGGCTCAGCGGCTCCGGTTCAGTTACAACGAAGCGGGTTCCACTAAAGACGACGGGGAAGCACTAGTCCCAGTGGTTCCGGCAGCAGAGGTGGCTCACCCTCCAGAGAGAAGTCTGAGTTTAAACAGGGAAGAAGTTAGCTTCCCGGGCACCAGTGTCTGCTGTGCCCACACTGCGTGGCACTTGCTCCTGCGCAGTTCAGGGAGTAACTTCGTGGGCAGTTCAGGGAGTACTTCGTGGGCAGTTCAGGGAGTAACTTCGTGGGCAGTTCAGGGAGTACTTCGTGGGCAGTTCAGGGAGTAACTTGGTGGGCAGTTCAGGGAGTAACTTCGTGGGCAGTTCAGGGAGTACTTCGTGGGCAGTTCAGGCAGTAACTTCGTGGGCAGTTCAGGGAGTACTTCGTGGGCAGTTCAGGCAGTAACTTCGTGGGCAGTTCAGGGAGTACTTCGTGGGCAGTTCAGGGAGTACTTCGTGGGCAGTTCAGGGAGTAACTTCGTGGGCAGTTCAGGGAGTACTTCGTGGGCAGTTCAGGGAGTACTTCGTGGGCAGTTCAGGGAGTACTTCGTGGGCAGTTCAGGGAGTACTTCGTGGGCAGTTCAGGGAGTACTTCGTGGGCAGTTCAGGGAGTAACTTGGTGGGCAGTTCAGGGAGTAACTTCGTGGGCAGTTCAGGGAGTAACTTGGTGGGCAGTTCAGGGAGTAACTTCGTGGGCAGTTCAGGGAGTACTTTGTGGGCAGTTCAGGGAGTAACTTCGTGGGCAGTTCAGGGAGTAACTTGGTGGGCAGTTCAGGGAGTAACTTGGTGGGCAGTTCAGGGAGTAACTTCGTGGGCAGTTCAGGGAGTAACTTGGTGGGCAGTTCAGGGAGTAACTTCGTGGGCAGTTCAGGGAGTAACTTCGTGGGCAGTTCAGGGAGTAACTTCGTGGGCAGTTCAGGGAGTAACTTGGTGGGCAGTTCAGGGAGTAACTTCGTGGGCAGTTCAGGGAGTAACTTCGTGGGCAGTTCAGGGAGTAACTTCGTGGGCAGTTCAGGGAGTAACTTCGTGGGCAGTTCAGGGAGTACTTTGTGGGCAGTTCAGGGAGTAACTTCGTGGGCAGTTCAGGGAGTAACTTGGTGGGCAGTTCAGGGAGTAACTTCGTGGGCAGTTCAGGGAGTAACTTCATGGGCAGTTCAGGGAGTAACTTCATGGGCAGTTCAGGGAGTAACTTCGTGGGCAGTTCAGGGAGTAACTTCGTGGGCAGTTCAGGGAGTAACTTCGTGGGCAGTTCAGGGAGTAACTTCGTGGGCAGTTCAGGGAGTAACTTGGTGGGCAGTTCAGGGAGTAACTTCGTGGGCAGTTCAGGGAGTAACTTCGTGGGCAGTTCAGGGAGTAACTTGGTGGGCAGTTCAGGGAGTAACTTCGTGGGCAGTTCAGGGAGTACTTCGTGGGCAGTTCAGGGAGTAACTTGGTGGGCAGTTCAGGGAGTACTTCGTGGGCAGGGTGTGAGGTGCATGTTGCTTGTGGACATGAAGCTTTCTGAGAGTCGCTCCCTTTCCCCTCTCAGTGCCTCCGGAGAAGCCCACGAACCTGAGCTGCATTGTGAACGAAGGGAAGAGGATGACGTGCCAGTGGGACCCGGGGCGGGAAACGCACCTGGAGACGAACTTCACCTTGAAGTCTGAATGGCAAGTCATTGACGTCCGTCGTGTCCTGAGTGTGTTGAGTTGGGCAGGTGCTGGGATTTTATTGTGTCCAGTAGGAACATTCAATGCAAGTTTTAAAACATTTTATTTAACCTTCAACGTTGGAACATCTGAGACGTAAGAGTGGGAAGAGTCGTATAATGCATCCCGTGTGCCATTGCCCAGCTTCAGTGATGGCGGCTCCGGCGTGTACTGTGTGTGTACACCCCGCCCCCCAAGCTGGTCTGAGGTCATGTCATCGCATCCGTGAATATCCTAGTCATTTTTCTAAAGGATACGGACACTTTAACTCCATCCCACTGTCACGCCCAAATGTGATTGAAAATACTTGATCGCTGTCGTCCCATTTTCAGTTAGCGTTTCCTCAGTTTGGGTTTATCCTTCTTATTTTAAGAAATAACACGTACATGTACGTTTTCTTAATGGATGCACAACGTAAACGTGTGAGTGAAGGAAAAACCACCTGAACTTCCTGTGGTGATAGCGGTCCGAGAGCGGTCACCTGGCCTGACGGGCGGGCCGGGGCACTTCTGGGTGACACGAATCCTGTCCCCGCCCCCTCCCCGTGCCCCCTGCGCAGGAGGCCGCCAGCCGGGAGGACTGTGCGGGAAGGGAGAGGAGCGGCACTGAGCCCTCGGCTGGGAGGAGCCGTGGAAAAGGGGCAGGGCGGGGGGAGCATGCTAGATGGAGTGCTGCTGGAGTAGGCATTTGGGAATAATTTTGTGTTTGGATACCGATCAAACGTCTTAAAGATAAGCAGGCTAGTGTGCCGCGTCCAGCAGGGCAGGTTCGGTGAGCCTGAGGAGGGCGGTGAAGGGTTAAAGAGGACGGACGAGAATACAGCTGGGGCCTGGTGGGCCGCTGCTTCTCCGATGGAGAGACCACCGCGGCCTGTGAGCGGAGTGTTTGTAGTCGGAGCGCACACGGCGAAACAAGGAGTGGTCCCCATAGTTACAGTGTTCCTGAGCGTTTCCCTTGTTTTGGCAGCACCTGCTGCCCCTCCCACCGCCCATTAGCTGTCTAGGAAGGGACTAGGGCGGGCTGTAAGGTCAGGCTTATTTATGCTGGGAGGGCTCTGCCCTCCACCTGGGACTTGTTTGTGGCCCCGCCACACGTCAGTCCGAGGCTTGACCCTGTAGCCGCTCCCTACAGGTTGGTTTTTAAGGAAGTTTGTATTTTTGCAGTCGGTTTATTTCAGCCGCGTTGGAATCACCTGGGTCTCACGAAACTCTTCACGCTCGTGTTTTCAGGTCTCCTTTAATGCCTGGTTCTTCCGTTTCTGTCTTCAGGGCCACGGAGAAGTTTCCTGACTGTAAAACGAAGCGCGGCAGCCCCACCGCGTGCACCGTGGAGTACCCGACGGTGTACTTCGTCAACATGGAGGTCTGGGTGGAGGCGCGGAACGCCCTGGGGGAGGCCACGTCCGAGCACATCAACTTCGACCCCGTGGATAAAGGTAGCCTGCGCCGCGCTCGCCGCGGCTTGTAACCGAAGGAGTTTAGGTGTCAGTTAGTGTAGAAGCAAGCGCTTTTGCCAGTTCATTTTGTCGTTAAAAATAAAATAGTTTGGACAAAGAAAAGTGCCCATCGTCCCAGCACACACACAGCTGGTCCCACGGGGACTGTGACCTCCGGGCATTCGTCCGGTTCCCCAGCCGCTCACAGGGTGACGGTCACCGTGTGCGTGCGGTCCAGGCTTATTTAAAAGTTCGGCGTGTTATCATATTTATCGTTCCTGGTCTCTGAGCCTGAAAAGATAGAACAGATGTGACACATGACAAGGACGTTTAGAAGCTGCTCCTTCCTCCTGTGTGACGATCCGGGACCGAGGGGCCGGGCACGGACGCTGTGAGAGCAGAGAGGGTGGGTTTGTGTGTGACGATCCGGGACCGAGGGACTGGGCACGGACGCTGTGAGAGCAGAGAGGGTGGGTTTGTGTGTGACGATCCGGGACCGAGGGGCCGGGCACGGACGCTGTGAGAGCAGAGAGGGTAGGTTTGTGTGTGACGATCCGGGACCGAGGGGCCGGGCACGGACGCTGTGAGAGGAGAGAGGGTGGGTTTGTGTGTGACGATCCGGGACCGAGGGACTGGGCACGGACGCTGTGAGAGCAGAGAGGGTGGGTTTGTGTGTGACGATCCGGGACCGAGGGGCCGGGCACGGACGCTGTGAGAGGAGAGAGGGTGGGTTTGCACGAGAAGCCGGTGGCCTGAGGCTTATTTCCTTCTCCAGTGAAGCCCATCCCTCCGCGCAACGTGTCCGTCAGCAGCTCGGAGGAGCTGTCCAGCATCCTGAAGCTGACCTGGGTCAACTCCGGCATCAACAAGTTCATCGGCCTCAAGTACGACATCCAGTACCGGGCCCGGGGCACCGCGGCCTGGAGCCAGGTACCGACGTCCCCTCGCGCTCAGAGTCTCTCGTGACCCTCCCTCCCGCGGTCGTCGCCTTGTCACGTGAGCTGATCGCCACGGTTCTGCGGCACACCCAAATAGGCGGCGTTTTTGCCGATCTGACAGAAAACTAGGTACAATTCTGGTTCGTTCGCGCCAGACCACTGTGCTGGCTGTTGTCATTCTTTCTAAGTTGGACAACTAGAGGAAGGTTAATAGTGGAAGCTTCTGTGCTCCCAGCCTGCTCACGCTGCCGACGCCAACTGCTTTTGGCCTTGACTTAGTTCTCCCCAGAGCTGGAGTTCACTCACTAGGCTGTCCCGTTAGTTAGTCTCTGACGTCTCGGGCGATTTGGGAGCCGGCCCTGAAGCCCGGGTTTTGTCGGCTGCTTTGCTTCAGATTCCTCTGGAAGACACGGCGTCCACCCGCTACTCCTTCACGGTCCAGGACCTGCGGCCCTTCACGGAGTACGTGTTCCGGCTGCGCTGCATGAAGGAGGACGGCCAGGGCTTCTGGAGCGACTGGAGCGAGGAGGCGCGGGGGACCACGTTCGAGGACCGTGAGTGACCGCGGCGCGCTGTCCCGCTGCGGCGCCCTGCCTGGGCTGAGGGACCGCGGCCTCCTTGCCCGCTTAGTGATCGTTTCATTCAAACACTGTTGCTCTCGGGGACGTTGAGCCCTGAGCCGTCGTGTGCGTGTTGGCAGCCTGAGTCGGCCCGGCCTGGTGTCTGCGCTGCGTGAGGAGGTGGCTGTGGGAGGAGTGGCAGGAGGTGTCCCCGCCCACTGGCCCTCCGCAGCGACAGGCGCCGTCCTGGGCACGAGACTTTCTGGGCGACCGCACGTGTGCTCTCTGGAACCCCAGAGCCAGGAGCAGGAGCCGAGGACTGCAGCCTCGGGGTGCTGCCTGCAGGGACCCTTCCCGGCCCAGACGTGTTCTGAGGTGTCACGCTCCTCACTGCGTCGTCCTGCTTGTGGATTGGCCTCCGTGCACCCCCAGGCAGCTCCCCAGCCTCGGGGCGGCCTTCTCTCTGGGTTTGGTCCGCACGGCACCGCTTAGACTTGGTTCAGATCCTCTTGGAAATTCTGCTGACAGCCTTGTTTCCCACTTACATTCATAAACGTGTGTTTAAGTCGGGCAGTCTACGGGGATGTTTAAAGCCTGCTTACGGCATTAGACGCCGTTTTATAAAAAGCTTCTTTTGCGTGGTGGTGCAGTCCCGCGAGCTCATCTGAGTTATTTCTTGCTCCAATCGTCCCCAGATAGGGATGAGCTAACCAGACTCCATCTGTTCTAACTTGTCTCACAGTCTCACGTGTGTAATGGGGGCCTTAAGCACATGTTCAGATGGGACTTAATGGGACTTTCAGGGGTGTTTTTAGCAGTAAGATGTGGGATGCGCCTCGGGGAGTGCTCAGGGCTGTCTGTGGCCTCACGGTACTGAGATTACAGGAGCCTCCATGTAGCTGACTCCTCGGGCCCTACTCCCCCCGACCCCCGGCTCCCGGCCAGACGGGCCGTGACGGGCGTGTAAGGGAGGGACGGGCCGTGTGAGGGAGGGACGGGCCGTGTGAGGGAGGGACGGGCCGTGTGAGGGAGGGACTGACTGGAGGGTGGGATGTGGACGACGGGACGACGGAGGGAGTGATCTCCAGGCTTTGTTTCCGTGACGACAAAAGGTTTATCAAGTGCGTGTCGTTCCTTTAGGACCATCCCGGGCTCCGAGCTTCTGGTACAAGGCGGAGCCGTCGCCTGCTCACGGCTCCAGGTCCGTGCAGCTCATGTGGAAGGTGAGCGGCCCGTGTCTGTTCTCCGGCTCCTGAGGACGTGCATCGTAGGGGACGTGACGAGCGGGGCCTTAGCTTCCGTTTTCATTCATCTTCGCGTCAGCAGCGCACTGGGTTTTGCTGACGAGGGCAGGCTCAGGCTGTAGCGAAAGCCTGTCAGGCCTCCGCGTGGCGGGAGGCGGGCAGGGGGGCCTGTGAGGACAGGGACCGAGTCTCGTCGACCCTCCCGGGTGCCCAGGAAATCATGAGGAAAGGTCTGCGTGGTCAGAGTGCACGCCAGTAATAGGAAATAAAATCGTTGTGGGCTCCATAAACGTACGTGAGCGGATCACACCAGAAAAAGGCAGAGAAAATACTGGGACGTGACGTTAACCTGGCCCCACAGCCCTCCCCCCTCGCCTCGGCCCGTGGGCGGTGCTCCTGCCCCCGCGGTGAACACGGCACGGAGGCCTGGCCCGTCGGTGAGCACTGAGGTCGAGCCCGCTGGCAGGGTCAGCACACGGGGAGTCAGCTCTGGTCTGGCTTCAGGGAACACGCTCTGACATGAAGTGTCTGTTACCCTGCAGGGAACACGCTCTAACATGAAGGATCTGTTACAGACCCTGCAGGGAACACGCTCTAACATGAAGTGTCTGTTACAGACCCTGCCTCCGTTTGAAGCCAATGGGAAGATCTTGGATTACGAAGTGACTCTCACGAGATGGAAGTCACATTCACAAAACTACACGGTTCGTGACACGAAGCTGACCGTGAACCTCACCAGCGATCGCTACACCGCAACCCTGACGGCCAGGAACCTGGTCGGCACCTCGGACGCCGCCGTGCTCACCATCCCTGCCTGTGACTTTCCAGGTGGGTGTCTGAGGGCCTGGCTCCCGAGGGGGCTCGGGGGGACGCCTGTGAGGACAGACGCGCTCTGACCACCCTCACGGCGGCGGTGCTCGCGCTCCGTTAGCCGCCTGCTCGCTGGCATTCGCTGGCTACGTACTCCCTCGTTCTGTCCGTCACTGAGGTTCGGGGACCTGATGTGCACACGACTTAAATGTATTGTCAGTAGCTTTCCAAGAAAAAAAATTATCGTTGACCTACACAAAGCATCTGAAGAGTTTGGGAAAAGAAGCATTTGATGCAGTGACTACGTGTAAATTACAATGAAGTGCTTTTGTTCATGGAAATGCGTGTTAATATCATAACATGTTATAACATATATGCTACAAAAATGATAGCAAGATAGCTTGCACGGTTATGGAAATGAATGCAAAATACCAACGTTTTAAATGTTTAAATGTTCGCTTGTCAACCTGGTGTCCACATTGTGTTTTGAAGCTACTCGCCCCGTGAGGGACCTTAAAGCGTTTCCCAAGGACAACCGGCTGTGGGTGGAGTGGAGCGCCCCCCGCGAGCCTGTGAGCAAGTACATCCTGGAGTGGTGCGTGCTGTCGGACAAGGCGCCCTGCGTCCCCGACTGGCAGCAGGAGGACGGCCATGTGCACCGCACCCCCCTCACAGGTACCGCTGACCCTCAGGCCGCTCCTCCACCTGCTCTCGGCCGAGAGGGTGGCCCTGGGGGCGGCCAGTCCTCAGCACAGCCAGGCGTCCGGTTCCCTGGGCACTCAGCTCCCTGGACCGTGCTGTGTGGACAGAGGGCACCCTGCCGTCTGCCATCCCGAGCCGTTTGCTCACATGGGCGCCCACAGCGCTGCAAGGCGGCGAGAAGCCAAGGCGGCCTGGCCCTGCTGCTCCGGGTGTGTGTGCTCCCTGCTCCGGGTGTGTGTGTGCTCCCTGCTCCGGGTGTGTGTGCTCCCTGCTCCGGGTGTGTGTGCTCCCTGCTCCGGGTGTGTGCTCCCTGCTCCGGGTGTGTGTGCTCCCTGCTCCCGGTGTGTGTGCTCCCTGCTCCGGGTGTGTGTGCTCCCTGCTCCCGGTGTGTGTGCTCCCTGCTCCGGGTGTGTGTGCTCCCTGCTCCGGGTGTGTGTGCTCCCTGCTCCGGGTGTGTGCTCCCTGCTCCGGGTGTGTGTGCTCCCTGCTCCGGGTGTGTGTGCTCCTTGTGTGTGTGCTCCCTGCTCCGGGTGTGTGTGCTCCCTGCTCCCTGTGTGTGTGCTCCCTGCTCCCGGTGTGTGTGCTCCCTGCTCCCGGTGTGTGTGCTCCTTGTGTGTGTGCTCCCTGCTCCGGGTGTGTGTGCTCCCTGCTCCGGGTGTGTGCTCCCTGCTCCGGGTGTGTGTGCTCCCTGCTCCCTGTGTGTGTGCTCCCTGCTCCGGGTGTGTGCTCCCTGCTCCGGGTGTGTGCTCCCTGCTCCGGGTGTGTGTGCTCCCTGCTCCGGGTGTGTGTGCTCCCTGCTCCGGGTGTGTGCTCCCTGCTCCGGGTGTGTGTGCTCCCTGCTCCCTGTGTGTGTGCTCCCTGCTCCGGGTGTGTGCTCCCTGCTCCGGGTGTGTGTGCTCCCTGCTCCGGGTGTGTGCTCCCTGCTCCGGGTGTGTGCTCCCTGTTCCGGGTCTCTGGCCCCTCACTGGGGAAGCCCTTCTCCGGCATTGACTCCTCACAGCTGCCGAGGAGGAGGCGGAGCCGGCACTTGGTTCCGAGGGTTGTAACTGGACGTGCGAGTGGACAGAGGCAGTGAGAGCCCGGGGGCGGGGGGGCTGCGTGTCAGGGAGCTGCCTGTAGTGGCTGTGCAGTGGCACAACACCGTTAAAGAGAAAACAAACAGCGCGTGTGCGCGTGCGTGTGCGTGTTCCTGGTGACGGAGGTCGCCTGAACACGATGAATGAATGAGGACCGCTCTAAGCAGATACGGGCGGCCGTGCCCGCCGGGACGGACAGTGGGAGCGTCTCCTCCAGACAGGCTGTGTGGCCCTCGTGACCTCCTGCTGACAGGTGTCGTGAACTCGGTTGTCCGGTTTCCAGCCTTGACCTTGGAAGCTGGGAACTAGAGAGGAGACCGGTGCTAGGCAGATGCGGCATCGGGGCAGCGAGGTCGGCCGGGCCGCGGCGTGGCCGGTGCCCACTGTCACGGGTGGAGGGTGGCTCGTCTGCTGAGCGACAAGGCGAGGTGGCACCCGCTGCTCAGGAAGCAGGGCAGCGAGTGAGTTCGTGAGGAGAGCCGGGAAGGTGCGTCCTGGTCGAAGGTCAACTTCAGCACCACCCCCCTCCCCCACTGAGGACGGCCGAGGGCGGGCAGCGCGCCGTGCTAGTCACCAGGTGGGCTGAGCAGCAGCCGCTCGTCCGGAGCGTTCTAGAAGGCGGAGTCGGGATCACTTCTCCTTGTAAAACGGGGTGCTTTCTGGGAAATGACCCCGTCTCTTTCCCGAGTCGCCCGACCCCGTGGGCCTGGCTCCGGATCAGGCTCACCGGCAGCCACGCCGTCGGGCTGGGAGGCAGATTCCGGTGCCGAGAGATCAGCGGTCTCACTCCCGACTGATCGCCGTCCTCACTCCTGACGATATCAACGCTTTGCCCGTTCATGGGCACCGAGGGTGACCTTTGACCCTCATAAGCAGGTTCCTCTTGAGCGTGAACCCAGCTCATGAAAGTCAGGGCTCCCTCCGGCCGCTGCTGGTTCAGCCGGAAGCTCAGGGTCAGGAAGTGACGATGGAGCCTGAGCTGTGGGACCAGGCGTTCTCGTCGCAGGAAAAACAGCGTTCACCCCCTTCTCCCCTCCAGGGCGCCTGGCGGAGAGCACCTGCTACCTGATCACCGTCACCCCGGTGTACAGCGACGGGCCGGGGGCCGCCGAGGCCGTGCGGGCGTACCTGAAGCAAGCCCGTAAGTCCCCGTCCGCCCCCCGTCCGCCCCCCGTCTGTCCCCCCGTCCGTCCCCCAGTCCGTCCCCCCGTCCGTCCCTGAAGCAAGCCCGTCCGCCCCCGCCCCGCCCCGGGACGGTGTGAGCAGAGCCGCTGCGGCCCCCGTCAGCTGTCTCCCGTCCAGCGGGCTGCGGTGAGGAAATGTCACTAAACCCCAGTGGTGTTCAGTCAGCGAACGGCGTTCCTCTCCCCAGCGCCCTCCAAGGGCCCCACGGTGCGGACGAAGAAGGTGGGGAAGAACGAGGCCGTCCTGGAGTGGGACCAGCTGCCGGTGGATGTGCAGAACGGCTTCATCAGGAATTACACCATCTTCTACAAGACCAGCGCGGGCAACGAGACCGGTGAGGAGCGCGGCCTGGCTGAGGACCCGGTCCTCCTCAGGACTGCGCCCCGATTCATCTCCTGCTGCCCCTCCCGGGGCGGGGGGGGCGTCCCTCCGCAGACACAGGGCCTGTGACGGCAGTTAGGGAAGTTGTTGGGGGTGAAATACACTCCGTTCCTTTTGACACTTTCGCTGTCGGACGTCGGCCCCGGGAGCAGAGGCCCCGAGCAGCTGACTGAGCCGGTGGTTTCTTCCAGCCGTGAACGTGGACTCCTCCCACACGGAGTACACGCTGTCCTCGCTGACGAGCGACACGCTCTACATGGTGCGCATGGCGGCCTACACGGACGAGGGCGGCAAGGACGGCCCCGAGTTCACCTTCACCACCCCCAAGTTCGGTGAGAAGCGGCGAGTCCCTCTTTCTTTCTGGTTCAATCCGACCGAGGACGAGGCTGCTGGGACCTGATAAAGTGCCTCTTGGGTTCATGGGACGAAGTTCAGGAATTAGGGCCTTGGTGCTGGGATCTGCTTTAGTTTCTTTAAACGAGAGAAAGTTTCCTGCCTTCTTCGTTGACTTATTCATTGTTTTTGACTGTTTCACCTGGACCCTAACAACCCCCAAACCTGGGCGCCTTCCTCGGTGGGTTCATCTGTCTGTGCTGTCCCTGCTTTTACGGCCAGTGCTGGGCCTGGTCTGCCCCTGTCCCCACGCACCCTGCAGCCCTGGCTTCTTGGACACCCGCTTCCCGCCCCAGGCCGAAGCCTGGCTGTCACTCAGGAGGCCTCCCTGGTCTGGTCTTCGTGCCTCTGTCGTCCCCGACCTTCCTGCTTCTCGGTCTGACTCCCGTGGCCTCTCTGTCCTCAAAAATCCCACTTCCCCTGGTTCTCCTAACCCTGTTTCCCAGGTAGCCCTGCGCCTCCCTTCTCCGCCTTCCTGCCGCCTCCCGCCTGGTCCCCTGTCACCTCCCCGCCGCCTCCCGCCTGGTTCCCTCAGCCTCCCCGCCGCCTCCCGCCTGGTCCCCTCAGCCTCCCCGCCGCCTCCCGCCTGGTCCCCTGTGCCTCCCTGCCGCCTCCCCTGGTCCCTGGGAAAGCTGCTCTCCGGAGCTCTGTGCTGGGTGGGCTCTGCTCTGCCAGGACCTCAGCCGCCCTCTCTGTTCCCACACACCCGCTCGCTCTTCGTTCAGGCCACGGCCGTCCCACACTCATCCCTTTACTCTCAGACCTTCTCCCGTAAAAGCCCCTCGAGAGGGCCGGGTGACTTCACCAGAACGACCAGGCCGTCTTTAAGTCCCAGTGTGGACGTCCCAGCGACGGCCCCTCCCGCACGGGGATGGGAAGGCCCCTCCCGCACGGGGGACGGGGAGGCGTGGAGTGAGGGTGGGCCGCTCTTCAGACCGCTCTTCCTCGCATGTGCTGTGGGCGCTCCTGAACCCGCGGCCCCAGCAGAGAGCTCCTTGGAAAGAGGAAGGACTCGTGAAGTTGGGTCTGCAGGTCCCGTCGGGTCCCGGGGGCCAGTGTAGCTCCGTTACTGACTGCCCAGCTTCCCAGCTGCCCCGGGCAGGGAGGGCGCTGTCGGCGGGAGGAAGGTCAGGGACTGCCCTCCCCCTCCCCGCCAGCAGCGTGTGGCTGTCGGGGGGCCAGCCGGTGTGCGTTGTGGAGGGATGGGGCTGACAGGGTTGAAGTGTGGAAAGACGGACACGGGGGATGGGTTCATCTTCCCAGGAGTCCAGCCTCTCAGGGACCCGGGGTCACTTCCAGCCGTAAAGCGAGGTTACAGCACGGTGCCCCACGCGTACCCGCCTCCCGTGCACACGGCACGTTTACCTGCAGTCTGGCCAGCGCACAGCAGGGCTGTCTGATGAAGGCACACCTCCGTGCGGGCGCTGTGCCGTGGGGATGCCTGCAGCCCTGCTCGGGCCCCGCTGTGCGGAGGGTCTGTGGGTCTGACGCGGGTCTGCATGCGCAGCCCGAGGCCGGTGGCGGGAAGCGTGTCTCCTCGGCATCGCTGAGCCGTCTCCTCCCGTCTCGTTCCAGCCCAGGGGGAGATCGAGGCCATCGTGGTGCCCGTCTGCCTGGCGTTCCTGCTGCTCACGCTGCTGGGCGTGCTGCTCTGCTTCAACAAGCGGGACCTGTGAGTACCGTGCGCCTCCCGTCACGGCGTGGGGTCCTCCCCGCGGCCGCCTCCGCGCGTCCTCGTGCACGGCCTGTGGGCCTGTCCCTGCCGGCAGCAGCACTTCGTCACCGAAACGCCCCTCGTGCGTTGGGGGCCCCGCCCTGACCCCGGCCCAGCCGGCACTGCTCTGCGGTCTGGCGCGGCTTGTCCGACGGCGCTCCCCTGGCGTCCCGAGGGCAGCGCGTGGCTGCGACTCACGCTTCCTCCTCGCTGCGGAGCAGAGTCCTGGGCGCGGTCCATCGGAGTCGGGCCGCGCTGTGACGGAAGCTCGGGGGTTCTTTGATCGTGGCTCCCGTGAGCGACGCTCTCTGCTCGGGAGTCGCGTCTTGGCGTCCCGTGTTACCGTGTATCTCAGTGAGGAGGGTCGTCGGGTCGTGTGGCAGGTGCACGTGTAACTTTATCGGAAACGTCACCCCGTTCTCCAGGCCCGGGGGCGTGATCGCTGTACAGTGGGTGTGGGGTTAGTGGAGACGTGTACCCCTCCATGGGGAGTCCCCCCTTTTAAGCGTCTGATGGGACTCACGGGGCAGCCCCGGGGCTGAGCCTGGTCTTGTGGGAAGACGTGTGAGCGAGTGCTTCCCGTCAGTTCAGGGGGGTGTTCGGAGATGACCTCCCGTCGGCCTGTGGGCCGCGGTGTGCGCTTTCTGCCACGTTTCCCGGTTGTGCCGGGGGCGCCTGGAGGTCCCGTGACTCCTCTGGACTCTGTGCTTGGCCTCCCCTCACGTGACGCCCGGCTCGGACCCGGGCTGCGCAGGAGGGAACGCGCACAGAGGGTCTGTGCTGACGGGACAGCTGCCTCGGGCGTTCTTAGTTTTGTTCCTCTTTCTTCCTTTTGAAAAGTCAGGTTCATTCCCCTTTACCGGGGGCCGGTCTGAAGGTCACCTGTCGTCTGATAGTTGGAGGCTGAGTGGTTTTGCCCTCTTGGTGGGAGGGGCTGAGCTGCAGCCGCTGTGGCCCGGGGAAGCTCGCCCGTGGTTGCAGTCGGGATTTGATCGGAGGTTTTCCCGGTAGAAGCCGGTGACCAGCTCGACAAGGAGGGCGGTCCCTCAGGGCCCTGCACCGTGCTGCTCGGCGGGGCAGGCCTGGCTTTCTGGGCTCTGGGTCGGCGGGCGCTGTTTGGGGGGTGTGGGGGTCAGGGGCCTTCTCGTGCGCGGCCCGCGCCCTCACCAGCGCGTCTCCTCCCCAGGATTAAGAAGCACATCTGGCCCAACGTCCCGGACCCGTCCAAGAGCCACATCGCCCAGTGGTCGCCCCACACGCCTCCCCGGGTAAGACGGGGCTCCGACGCGTTTAGAGACTCGGGCAAATGGGGGCGCGTTGGGGGTCAGCAAAAGGTCACCACTGGGACCAGAAGTCACGGGAACAGCCGGGCCGTGCCGGAGGACGGGGACGGGTTCAGGGGCGCTGGCCTGCCGCCGGTCCCCTCGGAGCACGCTCCCTGACGCAGGGCCCGCCGAACGCCGGGTCGGCACTGCCCCGGGCAGCCGGAGGCGGGCAGTTAGTCCCACGCTGACGGCCGTCTCCTCGTGGACTCGGGAGCTTCCCCACGGGGAGGGTCTGGACGTCCTTCCCTCCGCGAGTTCCGGGTCACAGACGGGACGCGTGTGTGTCCTGTGGGACCGAGTCGGCCTGTTTCCTGAACGTCGCTGCTTTTCTGTCCCGAGAGCCCGGGGCGGCCCCGTCCGCGTGGAAAGCGAGTGCTGTTCTGCCAGCAGCGCTGGCTGGGCTCGGACGAGGCGCCGCCGCCGGCCCCACGGAGAACGCCCCGTAGTGGGCGCCGTGGCAGGTGGCGGAGCGGTGTTACCTCCGGCGGCCACGGAGACGCTGAGACACGGGCTCTGGCTCCGCCCTTGCGTGTGTCTGCAGTTCCTAAGTGACGTGTGGTAATGACGATCCCTTCTCTCTCTCCCTCCTTCTCCCTCTCCCTCTCTCTCTCCCTCCCTCCCTCTCTCCCTCCCTCTCCCTCTCCCTCTCTCTCTCTCTCTCTCTCTCTCTCTCTCTCTCTCTCAGCACAACTTTAACGCGAAGGACCAGGTGTTCTCGGACGGCGCGCTCACGGACCTGAGCGTGGTGGAGATCGAGGCGAGCGACAAGAAGCCGCTCCCGGAGGAGCTCAAGGCGCTGGACCTGTTCCGGAAGGAGAAGCTGAGCACGGGCGGCCACAGCAGCGGCATCGGCGGCTCCTCGTGCATGTCCTCGCGGCAGAGCCTGTCCAGCGGCGACGAGGCCGAGGCGGCGTCCGCGCAGAGCGCCGCGAGCGCCGTGCAGTACTCCACCGTGGTGCACAGCGGCTACCGCCACCAGGTGCCCTCCGTGCAGGTCTTCTCGCGCTCCGAGTCCACGCAGCCCCTGCTCGACTGCGAGGAGCGGCCCGACGAGCTGCCGCCGCCGGGGGACGGCTCGGACCCGCCGCCCCGACAGCCGTACTTCCAGCAGAGCTGCCGCCAGCCCGAGGCCGGCCCCCACGGCCCGGCGGGACGGCCACAGCCCGGCACCCCGGCCGGCGAGGACCCTGTGGGGCCCGGGCAGCCGCAGGCGTTCCGGGAGGTCCCGGGGGCGGACGCCTTTGGGCCCGCGGCCCAGGGGCCGGGCGAGAGGTCGGAGGCGGGTGGGATGGAGGCCGCGCTCGACCTTGACGAGGGGCCGCCGAAGAGTTACCTCCCGCAGACGGTGCGGCCCGGCGGCTACATGCCCCAGTGAGGCGCCCGCCACGCCGCCCGCAGGCCGCCGGACACGTCGAGTCTGCGCCTCAGATCCACGGAGTCCCACTCGCCGAGGTGACCACGCGCCTTTGTGGACAAGCGCATCCTGTCCTCCATCCCAGACCTGATCCGCTCACACTACACGCCGCCTCCCCGCGGGCTGCCACGGCCTCAGGGCGCCGGCGGCGGCGGGGACACGCATGCTGTGCTGAGGGCTGAGGGGTGACGGTCAGGCACGGCCCCAGAGCTCGCCCAGCAGCCCGGCCGGACGGCCGTTCGTGCTCTGACCCGGAACCGCGCCCGTGCGTTCACAGCACAGACGCGCCCGGGACGGCGGCTGCTGGAGCGGGTAGGGAGTTCAGCTCGCAGTTGGAAACAGGTTCTTGCACCTCCCGGCACCGGCCGCCTGACGGCTCTCAGAACGCTGCTGCCCCTGCTCACAGCCTCCGGCTGAGGGCGAGCCTCCGTGTGAACGTGTTGCCCTCGCGGGTCTTGGCGCAGGCGGTGCCCTCGGCTTCGACGTCCTCCCGTTGGGGCGGCTCCGCGCTGTCAGGACCGGCTCCTGTCCGGCGGCGGAGGAAGCAGCAAAGGGCACGCCTGCTCTCCGCCCCCACGTGCCCCTCCCGCCAGCCCCGAGGGCTCAGCTCGGTGGTGACAGGGCCGCAGCCTCTCCCGTCCCGTCCTCGGGGTCAGGGCAGCGGCTCGGTCGGCGCTGACCCACGGCCCCTCCCGCCACCACCCAGCGAGGACGCGGCTGAGGCGGCTGCGTGAGGGGACGCTGCCCTCCCGGGACCTGGGGGCCGTGGGTTTTGTTTTTCTGTCCTTTAAAGGGGCAGAAACCAGGCCGACCCACAGCAGCTAAAAAACGGGTGAACTCCCAGCTGACGTGGCGCCCCCTCAGGACTGTGCTCACATTGGATTTCCATCACTGCCTGTTCCCGCCCGGGCGTCTCCCCCGCGGGCGCGTCTCGTCTGTCAGGAAGTCACCTCTGTCCCGTTCATTTCCTCGCGGTAACCAGCCCTGTTCTGTGGTCACTTCGGTTGTGCCTCCTCGTGGCGCGGTGGCCGTAGGAGAGCATGCGCTGGTGCGGCCTTTGCGGGGCGCGCAGTGTGAGAACGAGGGCCTGGAGGCCAGGATGCCGCACAGGAAGTGGGGGCGGCGGGTGCAGGCCCGGGCCACCACAGGGCACTTCAGACCACGGACGTGGTTACTGCAGAATTCCACTCGGAAACCCGTGTGATCACTGACGTGGGATGTGCGTCCTGGCCCCGAGAGAACACGGAAAGTGCTTTAAGTCGGAATGGTGTGGCGGAGGCGTGACCAGGCGGTCTGATTGTGTTTCACGCGGGCAGAGGCACCGGCTCTGGTTCGTGTCATGTTTAGTCTGTACACAGGGTGTCCCCCCAAACCTATCACGCTTTGAACAGTTACGATCCAGCGGTGACGTCTGAACAGAGCGCTTGAGCCGTGGGCTGTGGCAGGTGCGTTCAGGCCGTGTGAGCGAGCGGCTGCACGCCTCAGCTCCAGGCTCCCCCAGTGGCCTCTGGGCAGAGCGAAGCCGCTCACGCAGCCTCCAGGCCTAACGACACGGCGCCGGGCGCTGCCCCTGCGAGTCGGCTCCGCTCCCGTGGCTGGTACCCCCCTCCCGCGGCTGGTACCCCCCCTCCCGCGGCTGGTACCCCCTCCCGCGGCTGGTACCCCCCTCCCGCGGCTGGTACCCCCTCCCGCGGCTGGTACCCCCTCCCGCGCTGGTACCCCCCCTCCCGCGGCTGGTACCCCCCTCCCGCGGCTGGTACCCCCTCCCGCGGCTGGTACCCCCCCTCCCGGCTGGTACCCCCTCCCGCGGAACGGCGGATCTGAGTGCCTGTGGGAATCTGGGCGGCCGAGTCCTTTCTGATGCGGTCGGTCAGCACGCGGAACGCCCAGCACGTGAGCCGCGGAGGGAGAGGCGGGGCTGCTCACGTCTGTTCAGTCTGCTCTCGCCTCCTGCTCCGCTCCGGTCCCCCTGCCCCCCCCCCCCCGAGCCCCGGGAAGGAGAGTTCTCACAGGAGTCGTCCAGCGGCCCCCGTGCTGTGAAGGTGGGACGTACTTTTCAACTGTTTCTCCTGAAAGGCCATCCTTACGGTGGAGGTCTCAGGCGTGTGGGGGATGGACTCAAACAGGCCTCCATTGTTGAAGACATTGCTGGACGCTAGCCACTCTTGGGTGCGTTGTGGCTTTGCCGGGAGGGCCTTGCCTGGATCATGAGGGAGATCGGGTGCAGTAACGCGAGGTCAGTGTGACAGACAGGTCTGTGTTCCATAGTCGTCTCCCTTCGGTCGAGAACGAAGTCCCAGGCCGTGCACTCTGTCTCGGTGAAGGTAGACGTGGCTGAAATGCCCGGATGGTGAGCTGCCGGAGGGGAGGCCACTTGCTAGGGTTGCTGGGCGCCTCCTGTGGGTCGTGGTCAGGCCTGTGGCCCGGCGAGGTCACTTCTAAACGTTCTTTGCACTTTTCTGTGAGTCAAGAGAAGATGGAGCCACTAAACGGCAACGTGTCCAGAGTGAGCCCAAAGCAGGAGGGTCCCAGGTCCCCGAGACGCTGTGACCCCGCGGACCCGGAGCCTGACCCTCCCGCTGGCCCGGCAGCCGTTGCCCAAACCGTGGGCAGGGTGCGGGGAGGTGTCTGGGCCAAACGTGGCCTCTTGGATTCACATTTCTCATATGCTACTGGTGTGCGCGGCGGGGTCGGTCGTGATGGAAACGCACTTGAGGCCAGGGCCACGGGGTGTCCCTTGAACACAAGCCTCGGTGAGGGAGAACTCGGCGTCCAGGGCTGATCCACAAGCACCGGGTGTCACACATGAAGGGGCGTGTTAAGGTCAGTGTTGAAGTCCTTCGGTCTTGACACACGCGTGTGTGGACAGTGGACGTGGGCGTGCCTTGGCCAGTGCTGCCCTGTCCCCTGCACCGGCCCCGTCCGCCCAGGACACCAGCTGCCCCCTCCTGGCTCGTGGCCAGGGCCGGTCTGGAGGGTGTTGTCCGTGTTTTTCCTTCGTAGTGAATTGCATGTGCTCATCGTAACCAGCTGTTGTTTTATGTTGACATAACTCTACGTGTATTATAACGAGCTCTTATATATCACCTGTAACCTTCAACTTATGCAATAAATCCTGTTCAGACTCATGTGGCTGGGGTAACGCCGTCCCGGGGCTGGTCTCCGTGGAGGGGCTGTGCCTTGTTCGATGCCATTCGGCGCGACGGATGGGACTCGGCAGGTGGGGAGACGGCCGTGGCCTTCGGAGCAGGTAGGACTCGGAGCCGGCAGCCCACCCCCCGGGAGGTTTTCTTACCCCATTGACAGACCCAGCAGAACGGGGGTGCAGCGCCACCTTGTGGCCGGCCTGTGCCCTGCTGCCCCATGTGGGGAGCCCGCAGCTCAGCCATCCACCTGGAGGGATGGGCTGTCCGTGTAGCTGGTCCTCACACTGGGTTCCACCCAGAATGTGCCCGGTCCACGGAGAACCCCCATCGGACAAGGTCTCCCTCACACGTCCTGACGCTTACACAAGTGACATCGGGCTGGGGCGTGGGTTCCTGCGTTCCGGCCTCGTGTCTGGCCGTGGCTCGCCGCTCAGCCGGCTCCCTGGGCGCCCTCTCGTCTCACCCCGTCTGTCACGGACCCTGATTCCAAAGTGCCGTGGGGCTCCCGCCACACAGCCTCCCCAGCCCAGGGACAGAGTGACGTCAGCTTCGCTCAAGCTTTTCTCTTCTCACACGGAACACGCTTCCCACGTCAGCAAACGGGCCAGAGGCTACAGTCACGCACGGTTAAGTCCGAGCTTTGGTTCGTGAACAGAAGAAGGGCGAGCGGGAGGGAAGGAGAAGGGGGGCTCACCGAGTTGGTAACAGCCTGTCCCTGCGCCGCGCCTGGCGCTCGGCTCTCGGTGGCCAGGGACACCTCGGAAAGGCGCCGTCGCCCGAGAAGCTGCCTGAACGCCAGGACCCGGCCCGGCCCGGCCCGGCCCTCCTCGGATGGGAGTGACTCCCTGCGGCTAACGGTTTTACAGAGAAGGCTGAGCTCCGGGTAGGAGCCTGGACATTCAAACCCCCTTTCCCATCCACTCCTTCGACTACCGCTGTCATTTCTGTGTCGGGAAACTGCCTGGAATTGTCTGGTGTTGAACTTTTTTTAAAAAAATATATATTTTATTGGTTTTTTACAGAGAGGAAGAGAGAGGGAGAGAGAGTTAGAAACATCGATGAGAGAGAAACTTCGATCAGCTGCCTCCTGCACACCCACCCCCTACTGGGGCTGTGCCCGCAACCAAGGTACATGCCCTTGACCGGAATCGAACCTGGGACCCTTGAGTCCGCAGGCCGACGCTCTATCCACTGAGCCACACCGGTTTTGGCTGATGTTGAACTTTTTAGTGCGAATTACCCCACTTACAGGGTTTGGACGTCTGTGGTTTATGGCCTGGGCTCACTGGGTAACATGGTGAGTGTGATCTGTAGGGGGAACCCTCCCACAAAGTGGGCGGAAAAACCCCAGTTCACGCCACCTGCCCCTCCGCCAGGGCTGGGACAGCCTTATGGCCACGCCGCCCCCAGGAGCCAATGCTGGGTGGGCCTCCCCTCGCCTCAGGCCCCGGCCCGCATGGGGACCGGTGCAGCCGTCACGGGCATCGGCCTGACGCTCCGGAGCTGGTTCTGTCGGCCTCCAGGCGGGGCCGTGCGTGTGCACAGAAGGCCTGCGAGAACCCCGCAAACCACACGGCGAGGGGAGAACCCCGTTAACCTCCACACGACGGGAGAACCCCGTTAACCACACGGCCAGGGGAGAACCCCGTTAACCTCCACACGACGAGGGGAGAACCCCGTTAACCACACGGCGAGGGGAGAACCCCGTTAACCACACGGCCAGGGGAGAACCCCGTTAACCTCCACACGACGAGGGGAGAACCCTGTTAACCACACAGCCAGGGGAGAGCCCCGTTAACCTCCACACGACGAGGGGAGAACCCTGTTAACCACACGGCCAGGGGATAACCCCGCTAACCTCCACATGGCGAGGGGAGAACCCCACAAACCACACGGCGAGGGGAGAACCCCACAAACCACACGGCGAGGGGAGAACCCCGCAAACCTCTACACGGCGAGGGGAGAACCCCGTTAACCTCCACACGGCCAGGGGAGAACCCCGTTAACCTCCACACGGTGAGGGGAGAACCCCGTTAACCACACGGTGAGGGGAGAACCCCGCAAACCTCCACACGGTGACGGGAGAACCCCGCAAACCACACGGCCAGGGGATAACCCCGCAAACCTCCACATGGCGAGGGGAGAACCCCACAAACCACACGGCGAGGGGAGAACCCCGCAAACCTCTACACGGCGAGGGGAGAACCCCGTTAACCTCCACACGGCCAGGGGAGAACCCCGTTAACCTCCACACGGCCAGGGGAGAACCCCGTTAACCTCCACATGGCGAGGGGAGAACCCCACAAACCACACGGCCAGGGGAGAACCCCGCAAACCTCTACACGGCGAGGGGAGAACCCCGTTAACCTCCACACGGCGAGGGGAGAACCCCGTTAACCTCCACACGGCGAGGGGAGAACCCCGCAAACCTCTACACGGCGGCCTCGGGCACGGGGGCGTCCGCTAAAGCCAAAAGTCCGTTACATCATAAAGTAGGGTTTCCGGATGCGAGTGTTAAAAATTGACAAGTTAGTTTACCTATTGTTATGTAGACGTCTGTGTGATTAAAATGAGGCATATCACAGGGAAGTTCTCTACAAGTGACACCGTGATTGTAAATTGATACCGAATGCGTCTAAGGAATGTGGGCGTTCACCGTTCATGGTGTGAGCAGGTGCACGTGGCTAGGGCTGGCGTGGCACATGTGGGAACGTCAGCAGCAGGAAGTCACGGGACAGTACATGACTGCACATGATGCGGCATGATCACCTGCTAATCCTTCGCCGAACATTTCTTAAGAGCGGTGACTGGGATTTGAGTAGTTGTAGATACATAATATTTATGTCAGCGAAATTACTACAGTGTTTTTCCAAGATATGGCCTATTGGCTAAAATTTGTTAAAAACAGCCAATAACAGAAAGACCCGTTAATTCAATTATAAGCAAATCTTGGTTAAAAGCACTTCAAGTTCACCAGGGAGTTAATGTTCATATATGACACACGGACCAGAAATTAAAGTCCATTAAATCCGAAGTCTGTTAAACCAGGTCCACAAAAGCGAGGGTTGCCTGTACTCACAGTGAAAAGCAGCTCCAAGACCCTGAGGTCTGACAACAGAAACAGTTTGGCACACGCGTGGAGGGGGCGGGGCAGCCACTCAGCTGCAGTCCCATCGGGTGGATTCGCCCTGTTCCAATCCGCTTGCTGACAACGGAGGACAGGCGAGGAGCCCGGGGACCCGCATTCCGCGGCTAGAACCCCCGGTGCAGGGGAGGGGCGGTCCCTGCGAGCCCAGGACACTTCCTGTCACCCATTGAGGCCACAGGCTGCTGCAGGTGTAAACTGAATGTACACATGCCAT